>NW_027252759.1:0-21506 GCF_044704955.1 Pristiophorus japonicus
GGGAGAAGGAGAGAGAGAAGGAGAGGGACAAGGACATGGAGAAGGAGTGGGAGAAGGAGAGAGAGAAGGAGAGAGAGAATTAGAGAGAGAAGTAGAGAGAGAAGGACAGGGAGAAGGAGAGAGAGAAGGAGAGGGAGAAGGAGAGAGAGAAGGGGAGGGAGAAGGAGAAGGAGGGAGAAGGAGAGGGAGAAGGAGAGAGAGAAGGTGAGGGAGAAGGAGAGAGAGAAGGATGGGGAGAAGGAGAGGGAGGAGGAGAGGGATGAGGAGAGGGAGAAGGAGAGGGAGAAGGACAGTGAGAAGGAGAGAGAGAAGGAGAGGGAGAACGAGAGAGAGGATAGAGAAGGGCAGTGAGAAGGAGAGAGAGAAGGACAGGGAGAAGGAGAGAGAGAAGCACCGGGATAAGGAGAGAGAGAAGGAGAAAGAGAAGGACAGGGTGAAGAACAGGGAGAAGGAGAGGGAGAAGGAGAGAGAGAAGGAGAGGGAGAACGAGAGAGAGGATAGAGAAGGACATGGAGAAGGAGTGGGAGAAGGAGAGAGAGAATTAGAGAGAGAAGTAGAGAGAGAAGAACAAGGAGAAGGAGAGAGAGAAGGACAGGTAGAAGGAGAGAGAGAAGGAGAAAGAGAAGGACAGGGTGAAGAACAGGGAGAAGGAGAGGGAGAAGGAGAGAGAGAAGGAGATAGAGAAGGACAGGGAGAAGGATAGGGAGAAGGAGAGAGAGAATGAGAGAGAAGGGCAGGGAGAAGGAGAGAGAGAAAGAGAGGAAGAAGGAGAGGGAGAAGGAGAAAAAGAAGGACAAGGAGAAGGAGAGAGAGAAGGAGAGGGAGAAGGAGAGAGAGAAGGAGAGGGAGAAGGAGAGAGAGAAGGAGACAGAGAGGGACAGGGAGAAGGAGAGGGAGAAGGAGAGGGAGAGGGACAGTGAGAAGGAGAGAGAGAAGGAGAGATAGAAGGAGAGGAAGAAGGAGAGGGAGACGGAGAGAGAGAAGGACAAGGAGAAGGAGAGATTGAAGGAGAGAGAAGAAAGGGAGAAGGAGAGGGAGAAGGAGAAAGAGAAGGACAGGGAGAAGGACAGGGAGAAGGAGAGAGAGAAGGAGAGGGAGAGGGAGAGAGAGAAGGAGAGAGAGAAGGAGAGGAAGGAGAGAGAGAAGGAGAGGGAGAAGGACAGGGAGAAGGAGAGAGAGAAGGAGAGAGAGAAGGAGAGGGAGAAGGAGAGGGAGAAGGAGAGAGAGAAGGAGATGGAGAAGGAGAGAGAGAAAGAGAAAGAGAAGGAGAGAGAGATGGAGGGGGAAGGACAGGGAGATGGACAGGGAGTTGGAGAGAGAGAAGGAGAGAGAAAAGGAGAGAGAGAAGGAGAGGGAGAAGGACAGGGAGAAGGAGAGAGAGGAGAGTGATAAGGACAGGGAGAAGGAGAGAGAGAAGGAGAGGGAGAAGGAGAATGAGAAGGAGAGAGAGAAGGAGGGAGAATGAGATGGAGAAGGAGAGGGAGAAGGACAGGGAGAAGGAGCGGGAGAAGGACAGGGAGAAGGAGAGAGAGAAGGAGAGAGAGAAGTAGAGGGAGAAGGAGAGAGAGAAGTAGAGGGAGAAGGAGAGAGAGAAGGAGAGAAGGAGAGGGAGAAGGAGAGAGAGAAGGAGAGAGAGAAGGAGAGTTAGAAGGAGAGGGAGAAGGAGAGAGAGAAGGAGAGTGAGAAGGACAGGGAGGAGGAGAGAGAGAAGGAGAGTGAGAAGGACAGGGAGAAGGAGAGAGTGAAGGAGAGACAGAAGGCGAGAGAGAAGGAGAGAGCGAATGAGAGGAGAAGGAGAGAGAAGGAGTGAGAGAAGCAGAGAGAGAAGGAGAGAGAGAAGGAGAGTGAGAAGGAGGGAGAGAAGAAGAGAGAGGAGAGAGAGAAGGAGAGAGAGAAGGAGAGCGAGAAGGAGAGAGAGAACAAGAGAGGGAAGGAGAGGGAGAAGGAGAGAGCGAAGGAGAGAGAGGAGAGGGAGAAGGATGGAGATAAGGAGAGAGAGAAGGAGAGGGAGAAGGAGAGGGAGAAGGAGAGAGAGAAGGAGAGGGAGAAGGAGAGGGAGAAGGAGAGAGAGAAGGAGAGGGAGAAGAAAATGGAGAAGGAGAGAGAGAAGGAGAGAGAAGTAGAGAGAGAAGGAGAGGGAGAAGGAGAGGGAGTGGGAGAGGGAGAACCAGAGGGAGAAGGAGAGAGAGAAGGAGAGGGAGAAGGAGAGGGAGAAGGAGAGGGAGAAGGAGAGGGAGAAGGAGAGAGAGAAGGAGAGAGAGAAGGAGAGGGCGAAGGAGGGAGAGAAGGAGAGAGAGAAGGAGAGAGAAAAGGAGAGAGAGAAGGAGAGGGAGAAGGAGAGAGAGAAGGAGAGAGACAAGGAGAGGGAGAAGGAGATAGCGAAGGAGAGAGATAAGGAGAGAGAGAAGGAGAGGGAGAAGGAGAGAGAGGAGCGGTAGAAGTAGAGTGAGAAGGAGAGGGAGAAGGAGAGGCAGAAGGAGAGTCAGAAGGAGAGGGAGAAGGACGGGGAGAAGGAGAGAGAGATGGAGAGCGAGAAGGAGAGAGAGAAGGAGAGGGAGAAGCAGAGGGAGAAGGAGAGAGAGAAGGAAGGAGAAGGAGAGAGAAAAGGAGAGAGAAGGAGAGGGAGACGGAGCTGGAGAAGGAGAGGGGGAGGAGAGAGAAAAGGCGAGGGAGAAGGAGAGGGAAAAAGAGAGGGGGTAGGAGAGAGAGAAGGAGAGGGTCAAGGAGAGAGAGGAGGAGAGGGAGAAGGAGAGGGGGAACGAGAGCAAGAAGGAGAGAGAGAAGGAGTGAGGGAAGGAGTGGGAGAAGGAGAGAGCGAAGGAGAGAGAGAAGGAGAGGGCGAAGGAGGGAGAGAAGGAGAGAGAGAAGGAGAGAGAAAAGGAGAGAGAGAAGGAGAGGGAGAAGGAGAGAGAGAAGGAGAGAGACAAGGAGAGGGAGAAGGAGATAGCGAAGGAGAGAGATAAGGAGAGAGAGAAGGAGAGGGAGAAGGAGAGAGAGGAGCGGTAGAAGTAGAGTGAGAAGGAGAGGGAGAAGGAGAGGCAGAAGGAGAGTCAGAAGGAGAGGGAGAAGGACGGGGAGAAGGAGAGAGAGATGGAGAGCGAGAAGGAGAGAGAGAAGGAGAGGGAGAAGCAGAGGGAGAAGGAGAGAGAGAAGGAAGGAGAAGGAGAGAGAAAAGGAGAGAGAAGGAGAGGGAGACGGAGCTGGAGAAGGAGAGGGGGAGGAGAGAGAAAAGGCGAGGGAGAAGGAGAGGGAAAAAGAGAGGGGGTAGGAGAGAGAGAAGGAGAGGGTCAAGGAGAGAGAGGAGGAGAGGGAGAAGGAGAGGGGGAACGAGAGCAAGAAGGAGAGAGAGAAGGAGTGAGGGAAGGAGTGGGAGAAGGAGAGAGCGAAGGAGAGAGAGAAGGAGAGAGAGAAGCAGAGGGAGAAGGAGAGAGAGAAGGAGAGGGAAATGGAGAGGGAGAAGGAGAGAGAGAAGGAGGGAGAAGGAGAGGGAGATGGAGAGAGAGAAGGAGAGGAAGAAGGAGAGAGAGAAGGAGGGAGAAAGAGAGGGAGAAGCAGAGGGAGAACCAGAGGGAGAAGGAGAGAGAGAAGGAGAGAGAGAAGGAGAGGAAGAAGGAGAGAGAGAGGGAGAGAGCGAAGGAGTGTGAGAAGGAGAGAGAGAAGGAGAGAGAGAAGGAGAGAGAGAAGGAGAGAGAGAAGGAGTGAGAAAAGGAGAGAGAGAAGGAGAGGGAGAAGGAGAGAGAGAAGGAGAGAGACAAGGAGAGAGAGAAGGAGATAGCGAAGGAGACAGAGAAGCACAGAGAGAAGGAGAGGGAGAAGGAGAGAGAGAAGGAGGGAGAAGGAGAGGGAGATGGAGAGAGAGAAGGAGAGGAAGAAGGAGAGAGAGAAGGAGGGAGAAAGAGAGGGAGAAGGAGAGAGAGAAGGAGAGGGAGAAGGAGAGAGAGAAGGAGGGGGAGAAGGAGAGGGAGGAGGAGAGGGATGAGGAGCGGGAGAAGGAGAGGGAGAAGGACAGTGAGAAGAAGAGAGAGAAGGAGAGGGAGAAGGAGGGAGAGGAGAGAGAAGGCAGTGAGAAGGAGAGAGAGGAGGACAGGGAGAAGGAGAGAATGAAGGACCGGGAGAAGTATTGGGAGAAGGAGAGAGAGGAGGAGAGGGAGAAGGACATGGAGAAGGAGTGGGAGAAGGAGAGAGAGAAGGAGAGAGAGAATTAGAGAGAGAAGTAGAGAGAGAAGGACAGGGAGAAGGAGAGAGAGAAGGACAGGGAGAAGGAGAGGGCGAATGAGAGAGAGAAGGATAAGAAGAAGGAGAGGTAGTAGTAGAGGGAGGAGAGAGAGAAGGAGAGGGAGCAGGAGAGGAAGAAGGAGAGAGAGAAAGAGAGAGAGAAGGAGAGAGAAGGCCAGGGAGAAGGAGAGAGAGAATGTGAGAGAGAAGGAGAGGGAGAAGGACAGGGAGAAGGAGAGGGAGAAGGAGAGAGAGGAGGAGAGCGGGAAGGAGAGGGAGAGGGACAGGGAGAAGGAGAGAGCGAAGGAGAAAGAGAAGGAGAGGAAGAAGGAGAGGGAGAAGGAGAGAAAGAAGGACAAGGAGAAGGAGAGAGAGAAGGGGAGGGAGAAGGAGAGAGAGAAGGAGAGGGAGAAGGACATGGAGAAGGAGTGGGAGAAGGAGAGAGAGAAGGAGAGAGAGAATTAGAGAGAGAAGTAGAGAGAGAAGGACAGGGAGAAGGAGAGGGAGAAGGAGAGAGAGAAGGGGAGGGAGAAGGAGAAGGAGGGAGAAGGAGAGAGAGAAGGAGAGAAGGAGAGAGAGAAGGAGAGGGAGAAGGACAGGGTGAAGGACAGGGAGAAGGAGAGGGAGAAGGAGAGAGAAGGAGAGAGAGAAGGAAAGGGAGAAGGATAGGGAGAAGTAGAGGGAGAAGGAGAGAGAGGAGAGTGAGAAGGAGAGGGAGAAGGAGAGAGAGAAGGAGAGAGAGAAGCAGAGAGAAGGGCAGGGAGAAGAAGAGAGAGAATGTGAGAGAGAAGGAGAGGGAGAAGGACAGGCAAAAGGAGAGGGAGAAGGAGAGAGAGGAGGAGAGCGGGAAGGAGAGGGAGAGGGACAGGGAGAAGGAGAGAGAGAAGGAGAGAGAGAAGGAGAGGAAGAAGGAGAGGGAGAAGGAGAGAAAGAAGGTCAAGGAGAAGGAGAGAGAGAAGGAGAGGGAGAAGGAGAGAGAGAAGGAGAGGGAGAAGGAGATGGGAGAGCGACAGGGAGAAGGAGAGGGAGAAGGAGAGGGAGAAGGAGAGAGAGAAGGAGAGGGAGAACGAGAAAGAAAAGGAGAGAGAGAAGGAGAGGGGGAAGGACAGGGAGATGGAGAGAGAGAAGGAGAGAGAGAAGGAGAGGGAGAAGGAGAGAGAGATGGAGGGAGAAGGAGAGGGAGAAGGAGAGAGAGAAGGACAGGGAGAAGGAGAGTGAGAAGGAGAGGGAGAAGGAGAGAGAGAAGGAGAAGGAGAGGTATAGGGAGCAGGAGAGGGAGAAGGAGAGGGAGAAGGATAGAGAGAAGGAGAGGGAGAAGGACAGGGAGAAGGAAAGAGAGAAGGACAGGGAGAAGGAGAGAGAGAAGCAGAGCGAGATGGAGAGGGTGAAGGACCGGGAGAGGGAGAGAAAGAAGGAGAGAGAGAGGGAGAGGGAGAAGGAGAGGGAGAATGAGTGAGAGAAGGAGGGAGATGGAGAGGGAGAAGGAGAGAGAGAAGGAGAGGGAGAAGGAGAGAGAGAAGGAGGGGGAGAATGACAGGGAGAAGGAGAGGGATGAGGAGAGGGAGAAGGACAGTGAGAAGGAGAGAGAGGAGAGGGAGAACGAGAGAGAGGAGAGAGAAGGGCAGTGAGAAGGAGAGAGAGAAGGACAGGGAGAAGGAGAGAGAGAAGGACCGGGAGAAGGAGAGGGAGAAGGAGAGAGAGAATTAGGGAGAGAAGTAGAGAGAGAAGGACAGGGAGAAGGAGAGAGAGAAGGACAGGGAGAAGGAGAGAGAGAACGGGAGAGAGAAGGAGAGAGAGAAGGATAGGGAGAAGGACAGGATGGTGGACAGGGAGAAGGAAAGGGAGGAGGAGAGAGAGAAGGAGAGAGAGAAGGACAGGGAGAATGATCGGGAGAAGGAGAGAGAGAAGGAGAGGTAGAAGGAAAGGGAGAAGGAGAGAGAGAAGGAGAGAGATACGGAGAGAGAAGGAGAGAGAGATTGAGAGTGAAGGGCAAGGAGAAGGAGAGAGAGAATGTGAGAGAGAAGGAGAGAGAAGGGCAGGGAGAAGGAGAGAGAGAATGAGAGGGAGAAGGAGAGAGAGAAGGATAGGGAGAAGGACAGGATGATGGACAGGGAGAAGGAGAGGGAGAAGGAGAGAGAGAAGAAGGGGGAGAGGGAGAGGAAGGAGAGAGAGAAGGAGGGAGAAAGAGAGGTAGAAGGAGAGAGAGAAGGAGAGGGAGAAGGAGAGAGAGAAGGAGGGGGAGAAGGCAATGGAGGAGGAGAGGGATGAGGAGCGGGAGAAGGAGAGGGAGAAGGACAGTGAGAAGAAGAGAGAGAAGGAGAGGGAGAAGGAGGGAGTGGAGAGAGAAGGGCAGTGAGAAGGAGAGAGAGGAGGACAGGGAGAAGGAGAGAATGAAGGACCGGGAGAAGTATTGGGAGAAGGAGAGATTGGAGGAGAGGGGGAAGGACATGGAGAAGGAGTGGGAGAAGGAGAGAGAGAAGGAGAGAGAGAATTAGAGAGAGAAGTAGAGAGAGAAGGACAGGAAGAAGGAGAGAGAGAAGGAGAGGGAGAAGGAGAGGGAGAAGGAGAGGGAGAATGAGAGAGAGAAGGAGAGGGAGAAGGACATGGAGAAGGAGTGGGAGAAGGAGAGAGAGAAGGAGAGAGAGAATTAGAGAGAGAAGTAGAGTGAGAAGGACAGGGAGAAGGAGAGAGAGAAGGAGATGGAGAAGGAGAGGGCGAATGAGAGAGAGAACGATAAGGAGAAGGAGAGGTAGAAATAGAGGGAGGAGAGAGAGAAGGAGAGGGAGAAGGAGAGGGAGAAGGAGAGAGAGAAGGAGAGAGAGAAGGAGAGAGAAGACCAGGGAGAAGGAGAGAGAGAATGTGAGAGAGAAGGAGAGGGAGAAGGACAGGGAGAAGGAGAGGGAGAAGGAGAGAGAGGAGGAGAGCAGGAAGGAGAGGGAGAGGGATAGGGAGAAGGAGAGAGAAGGAGAGAGAGAAGGAGAGGAAGAAGGAGAGGGAGAAGGAGAGAAAGAAGGACAAGGAGAAGGAGAGAGAGAAGGAGAGGGAGAAGGAGAGAGAGAATGAGAGGGAGAAGGACATGGAGAAGGAGTGGGAGAAGGAGAGAGAGAAGGAGAGAGAGAATTAGAGAGAGAAGTAGAGAGAGAAGGACAGGGAGAAGGAGAGAGAGAAGGAGAGGGAGAAGGAGAGAGAGAAGGGGAGGGAGAAGGAGAAGGAGGGAGAAGGAGAGTGAGAAGGAGAGTGAGAAGGAGAGGGCAAAGGAGGGAGAGAAGGAGAGAGAGAAGGAGAGAGAAAAGGAGAGAGAAAAGGAGAGGGAGAAGGAGAGAGAGAAGGAGAGAGAGAAGGAGAGAGAGAAGGAGATAGCGAAGGAGAGAGATAAGGAGAGAGAGAAGGAGAGGGAGAAGGAGAGAGAGGAGAGGTAGAAGGAGAGTGAGAAGGAGAGGGAGAAGGAGAGGGAGTAGGAGAGAGAGAAGGAGAGGGAGAAGGACGGGGAGAAGGAGAGAGAGATGGAGAGCGAGAAGGAGAGAGAGAAGGAGAGGGAGAAGCAGAGGGAGAAGGAGAGGGAGAAGCAAGGAGAAGGAGAGGGAGAATCAGAAGGAGAAGGAGAGGCAGAAGGAGAGAGAGAAAGAGAGGGAGAAGGAGAGAGAGAAGGACCGGGAGAAGGAGAGAGAGAAGGAGAGGGAGAAGGACATGGAGAAGGAGTGGGAGAAGGAGAGAGAGAAGGAGAGAGAGAATTAGAGAGAGAAGTAGAGAGAGGACAGGGAGAAGGAGAGAATGAAGGACCGGGAGAAGAATTGGGAGAAGGAGAGAGAGGAGGAGAGGGAGAAGGACATGGAGAAGGAGAGAGAGAAGTAGAGAGAGAAGGACAGGGAGAAGGAGACAGAGAAGGAGAGGGAGAAGGAGAGAGAGAAGGAGAGGGAGAAGGAGAATGAGGGAGAAGGAGAGGGAGAAGGAGAGAGAGAAGGAGAGGGAGAAGGACAGGGAGAAGGAGAGAGAGAAGGAGAGAGAGAAGGAGAGAGAGAAGGAGAGAGAGAAGGAGAGGGAGAAGGACAGGGTGAAGGACAGGGAGAAGGAGAGGGAGAAGGAGAGAGAGAAGGAGAGAGAGAAGGAGAGAGAGAAGGAGAGGGAGAAGGAGAGAGAGGAGGAGAGCGGGAAGGAGAGGGAGAGGGACAGGGAGTAGGAGAGAGAGAAGGAGAGAGAGAAGGAGAGGAAGAAGGAGAGGGAGAAGGAGAGAAAGAAGGACAAGGAGAAGGAGAGAGAGAAGGAGAGGGAGAAGCATAGAGAGAAGGAGAGGGAGAAGGATATGGGAGAGGGACAGGGAGAAGGAGAGAGAGAAGGAGAGAGAGAAGGAGAGGGAGAAGGAGAGAGAGAAGGAGAGGGAGAATGAGAAAGAAAAGGAGAGAGAGAAGGAGAGGGGGAAGAACAGGGAGATGGACAGGGAGATGGAGAGAGAGAAGGAGAGAGAGAAGGAGAGGGAGAAGGAGAGAGAGATGGAGGGAGAAGGAGAGGGAGAAGGAGAGACAGAAGGACAGGTAGAAGGAGAGTGAGAAGGAGAGGGAGAAGGAGAGAGAGAACGAGAAGGAGAGGTATAGGGAGAAGGAGAGGGAGAAGGAGAGGGAGAAGGATAGTGAGAAGGAGAGGGAGAAGGACAGGGAGAAGGAGAGAGAGAAGGACAGGGAGAAGGAGAGAGAGAAGCAGAGCGAGATGGAGAGGGTGAAGGATCGGGAGATGGAGAGGAAGAAGGAGAGAGAGAAGGAGAGGGAGAAGGAGAGAGAGAAGGAGGGGGAGAAGGCAATGGAGGAGGAGAGTGATGAGGAGCGGGAGAAGGAGAGGGAGAAGGACAGTGAGAAGAAGAGAGAGAAGGAGAGGGAGAAGGAGGGAGTGGAGAGAGAAGGGCAGTGAGAAGGAGAGAGAGGAGGACAGGGAGAAGGAGAGAATGAAGGACCGGGAGAAGTATTGGGAGAAGGAGAGATTGGAGGAGAGGGAGAAGGACATGGAGAAGGAGTGGGAGAAGGAGAGAGAGAAGGAGAGAGAGAATTAGAGTGAGAAGGACAGGGAGAAGGAGAGAGAGAAGGAGAGGGAAAAGGAGAGGGCGAATGAGAGAGAGAACGATAAGGAGAAGGAGAGGTAGAAATAGAGGGAGGAGAGAGAGAAGGAGAGGGAGAAGGAGAGGGAGAAGGAGAGAGAGAAGGAGAGAGAGAAGGAGAGAGAAGACCAGGGAGAAGGAGAGAGAGAATGTGAGAGAGAAGGAGAGGGAGAAGGACAGGGAGAAGGAGAGGGAGAAGGAGAGAGAGGAGGAGAGCAGGAAGGAGAGGGAGAGGGATAGGGAGAAGGAGAGAGAAGGAGAGAGAGAAGGAGAGGAAGAAGGAGAGGGAGAAGGAGAGAAAGAAGGACAAGGAGAAGGAGAGAGAGAAGGAGAGGGAGAAGGAGAGAGAGAAGGAGAGGGAGAAGGACATGGAGAAGGAGTGGGAGAAGGAGAGAGAGAAGGAGAGAAAGAAGGACAAGGAGAAGGAGAGAGAGAAGGACAGGGAGAAGGAGAGAGAGAAGGAGAGGGAGAAGGAGAGAGAGAAGGGGAGGGAGAAGGAGAAGGAGGGAGAAGGAGAGGGAGAAGGAGAGAGAGAAGGAGAGGGCAAAGGAGGGAGAGAAGGAGAGGGAGAATCAGAAGGAGAAGGAGAGGGAGAAGGAGAGAGAGAAAGAGAGGGAGAAGGAGAGAGATAAGGAGAGAGAAGGAGAGGGAGAAGGAGAGGGAGAAGGAGAGGGGGGAGGAGAGAGAAGGGCAGTGAGAAGGAGAGAGAGGAGGACAGGGAGAAGGAGAGAGAGAAGGAGAGGGAGAAGGACAGGGAGAAGGAGAGGGAGAAGGAGAGAGAGAAGGAGAGAGAGAAGGAAAGGGAGAAGGATAGGGAGAAGTAGAGGGAGAAGGAGAGAGAGAAGGAGAGTGAGAAGGACATGGAGAAGGAGAGAGAGAAGTAGAGAGAGAAGGACAGGGAGAAGGAGACAGAGAAGGAGAGGGAGAAGGAGAGAGAGAAGGAGAGGGAGAAGGAGAAGGAGGGAGAAGGAGAGGGAGAAGGAGAGAGAGAAGGAGAGGGAGAAGGACAGGGAGAAGGAGAGAGAGAAGGGAGAGGAGAAGGAGAGTGAGAAGGAGAGAGAGAAGGAGAGGGAGAAGGACAGGGTGAAGAACAGGGAGAAGGAGAGGGAGAAGGACAGGGAGAAGGAGACAGAGAAGGAGAGGGAGAAGGAGAGAGAGAAGGAGAGGGAGAAGGAGAAGGAGGGAGAAGGAGAGGGAGAAGGAGAGAGAGAAGGAGAGGGAGAAGGACAGGGAGAAGGAGAGAGAGAAGGAGAGGGAGAAGGAGAGGGAGAAGGACAGGGTGAAGGACAGGGAGAAGGAGAGGGAGAAGGAGAGAGAGAAGGAGAGAGAGAAGGAAAGGGAGAAGGATAGGGAGAAGTAGAGGGAGAAGGAGAGAGAGAAGGAGAGTGAGAAGGAGAGGGAGAAGGAGAGAGAGAAGGAGAGAGAGAAGGAGAGGGAGAAGGACAGGGAGAAGGAGAGGAAGAAGGAGAGAGAGGAGAGTGAGAAGCAGACGGAGAGGGACAGGGAGAAGTAGAGACTGAAGGAGAGAGAGAAAGAGAGGAAGAAGGAGAGGGAGAAGGAGAGAAAGAACGACAAGGATAAGGGCAGGGAGAAGGAGAGAGAGAATGTGAGAGAGAAGGAGCGGGAGAAGGACAGGTAGAAGGAGAGGGAGAAGGAGAGAGAGATGGAGGGAGAAGGAGAGGGAGAAGGAGAGAGAGAAGGAGAGGGAGAAGGAGAGGGAGGAGAGAGAGAAGGAGAGGGAGAAGGAGAGAGAGAAGGAGGGGGAGAAGGAGAGGGAGGAGAAGAGGGATGAGGAGAGGGAGAAGGAGAGGGAGAAGGACAGTGAGAAGGAGTGAGAAAAGGAGAGGGAGAAGGAGAGAGAGGAGAGAGAAGGGCAGTGAGAAGGAGAGAGCGAAGGACAGGGAGAAGGAGAGAGAGAAGGACCGGGAGAAGGAGAGGGAGAAGGAGAGAGAGAAGGAGAGGGAGAAGGACATGGAGAAGGAGTGGGAGAAGGAGAGAGAGAAGGAGAGAGAGAATTAGAGAGAGAAGTAGAGAGAGGAGGACAAAGAGAAGGAGAGAGAGAAGGAGAGGGAGAAGGAGAGAGAGAAGGAGAGGGAGAAGAAGAAGGAGAAGGAGAGAGAGAAGGAGAGGGAGAAGGAGAGGGAGAAGAAGAGAGTGAAGGAGAGAGAGAAGGAGAGGAGAAGGAGAGAGAGAAGGCGAGAGAGAAGGAGAGAGCGAATGAGAGGGAGAAGGAGAGAGAGAAGGAGTGAGAGAAGCAGAGAGAGAAGGAGAGAGAGAAGGAGAGCGAGAAGGAGGGAGAGAAGAAGAGAGAGAAGGAGGGAGTGAAGGAGAGAGAGAAAAAGAGAGGGAGAAGGAGAGAGAGAAGGACCGGGAGAAGGAGAGGGAGAAGGAGAGAGAGAAGGACATGGAGAAGGAGTGGGAGAAGGAGAGAGAGAAGGAGAGAGAGAATTAGAGAGAGAAGTAGAGAGAGAAGGACAGGGAGAAGAAGAGAGAGAAGGAGAGGGAGAAGGAGAGAGAGAAGGAGGGAGAAGAAGAGGGAGAAGGAGAGAGAGAAGGAGGGAGAGAAGGAGGGGGAGAAGGAGAGGGAGAAGGACAAGCAGAAGGAGAGAGAGAAGGAGAGGGAGAAGGAGAGAGAGAAGGAGAGGGAGAAGGACAGGGAGAAGGAGAGGGAGAAGGAGAGAGAGAAGGAGTGGGAGAAGGAGAGAGAGAAGGAGGGGGAGAAGGAGAGGGAGGAGGAGAGGGAGGAGGAGAGGGATGAGGAGAGGGAGAAGGAGAGGGAGAAGGACAGCGAGAAGGAGAGAGAGAAGGAGAGTGAGAACGAGAGAGAGGAGAGAGAAGGGCAGTGAGAAGGAGAGAGAAAAGGACAGGGAGAAGGAGAGAGAGAAGGACCGGGAGAAGGAGAGGGAGAAGGAGAGAGAGAAGGAGAGGGAGAAGGACATGAAGAAGGAGTGGGAGAAGGAGAGAGAGAAGGAGAGAGAGAATTAGAGAGAGAAGGAGAGAGAGAAGGACAAGGAGAAGGAGAGAGAGAAGGACAGGGAGAAGGAGAGAGAGAAGGAGAAAGAGAAGGAGAGAGAGAAGGAGAGAGAGAAGGATAGGGAGAAGGACAGGGAGAAGGACAGGGAGAAGGAGAGGGAGAAGGAGAGAGAGAAGGAGAGAGAGAAGGACAGGGAGAAGGATAGGGAGAAGGAGAGAGAGAAGGAGAGGGAGACGGAGAGGGAGAAGGAGAGAAGGAGAGAGATACGGAGAGAGAAGCAGAGAGAGAGAATGAGAGAGAAGGGCAGGGAGAAGGAGAGAGAGAATGTGAGAGAGAAGGCGAGGGAGAAGGACAGGGAGAAGGAGAGGAAGAAGGAGAGAGAGGAGAGGGAGAAGCAGACGGAGAGGGACAGGGAGAAGTAGAGACTGAAGGAGAGAGAGAAAGAGAGGAAGAAGGAGAGGGAGAAGGAGAGAAAGAACGACAAGGATAAGGGCAGGGAGAAGGAGAGAGAGAATGTGAGAGAGAAGGAGCGGGAGAAGGACAGGTAGAAGGAGAGGGAGAAGGAGAGAGAGATGGAGGGAGAAGGAGAGGGAGAAGGAGAGAGAGAAGGAGAGGGAGAAGGAGAGGGAGAAGGAGAGTGAGAAGGAGAGGGAGAAGGAGAGAGAGAAGGAGAAGGAGAGGGATAGGGAGAAGGAGAGGGAGAAGGAGAGGGAGAAGGACAGGGAGAAGGAGCGAGAGAAGGACAGGGAGAAGGAGAGAGAGAAGGAGTGCGAGATGGAAAGGGGAAGGACAGTGAGAATGAGAGAGAGAAGGAGAGGGAGATGGACAGGGAGAAGGAGAGAGAGAAGGAGAGAGAGAAGGAGAGATAGCAGGTGAGGGAGAAGGACCGGGAGAGGGAGAGGAAGAAGGAGAGAGAGAAGGAGAGGGAGAAACAGAGGGAGAAGGAGAGAGAGAAGGAGGGAGAAGGAGAGGGAGAAGGAGAGAGAGAAGGAGAGGGAGAAGGAGAGAGAGAAGGATGGGGAGAAGGAGAGGGAGGAGGAGAGGGATGAGGAGAGGGAGAAGGAGAGGGAGAAGGACAGTGAGAAGGAGAGCGAGAAGGAGAGGGAGAACGAGAGAGAGGATAGAGAAGGGCAGTGAGAAGGACAGAGAGAAGGACAGGGAGAAGGAAAGAGAGAAGCACCGGGATAAGGAGAGAGAGAAGGAGAAAGAGAAGGACAGGGTGAAGAACAGGGAGAAGGAGAGGGAGAAGGAGAGAGAGAAGGAGAGGGAGAACGAGAGAGAGGATAGAGAAGGACATGGAGAAGGAGTGGGAGAAGGAGAGAGAGAATTAGAGAGAGAAGTAGAGAGAGAAGAACAAGGAGAAGGAGAGAGAGAAGGACAGGTAGAAGGAGAGAGAGAAGGAGAAAGAGAAGGACAGGGTGAAGAACAGGGAGAAGGAGAGGGAGAAGGAGAGAGAGAAGGAGAGAGAGAAGGACAGGGAGAAGGATAGGGAGAAGGAGAGAGAGAAGGAGAGGGAGAAGGAGAGGGAGAAGGAGAGAAGGAGAGAGATACGGAGAGAGAAGGAGAGAGAGAATGAGAGAGAAGGGCAGGGAGAAGGAGAGAGAGAAAGAGAGGAAGAAGGAGAGGGAGAAGGAGAGAAAGAAGGACAAGGAGAAGGAGAGAGAGAAGGAGAGGGAGAAGGAGAGAGAGAAGGAGAGGGAGAAGGAGAGAGAGAAGGAGACGGAGAGGGACAGGGAGAAGGAGAGGGAGAAGGAGAGGGAGAGGGACAGTGAGAAGGAGAGAGAGAAGGAGAGATAGAAGGAGAGGAAGAAGTAGAGGGAGACGGAGAGAGAGAAGGACAAGGAGAAGGAGAGATTGAAGGAGAGAGAAGAAAGGGAGATGGAGAGGGAGAAGGAGAAAGAGAAGGACAGGGAGAAGGACAGGGAGAAGGAGAGGGAGAAGGAGAGAGAGAAGGAGAGAGAGAAGGAGAGGAAGGAGAGAGAGAAGGAGAGGGAGAAGAACAGGGAGAAGGAGAGAGAGAAGGAGAGAGAGAAGGAGAGAGAGAAGGAGAGGGAGAAGGAGAGAGAGAAGGAGAGGGAGAAGGAGAGAGAGAAGGAGAGGGAGAAGGACAGGGAGAAGGAGAGAGAGGAGAGTGATAAGGACAGGGAGAAGGAGAGAGAGAAGGAGAGGGAGAAGGAGAATGAGAAGGAGAGAGAGAAGGAGGGAGAACGAGATGGAGAAGGAGAGGGAGAAGGACAGGGAGAAGGAGCGGGAGAAGGAGAGGGAGAAGGAGAGAGAGAAGGAGAGTGAGAAGGACAGGGAGAAGGAGAGAGAGAAGGAGAGAGAGAAGTAGAGGGAGAAGGAGAGAGAGAAGGAGAGAGAGAAGGAGAGAAGGAGAGGGAGAAGGAGAGAGAGAAGGAGAGAGAGAAGGAGAGTTAGAAGGAGAGGGAGAAGGAGAGAGAGAAGGAGAGAGAGAAGGAGAGTTAGAAGGAGAGGGAGAAGGAGAGAGAGAAGGAGAGTGAGAAGGACAGGGAGGAGGAGAGAGAGAAGGAGAGTGAGAAGGACAGGGAGCAGGAGAGAGTGAAGGAGAGACAGAAGGTGAGAGAGAAGGAGAGAGTGAATGAGAGGGAGAAGGAGAGAGAAGGAGTGAGAGAAGCAGAGAGAGAAGGAGAGAGAGAAGGAGAGTGAGAAGGAGGGAGAGAAGAAGAGAGAGGAGAGAGAGAAGGAGAGAGAGAAGGAGAGCGAGAAGGAGAGAGAGAACAAGAGAGGGAAGGAGAGGGAGAAGGAGAGAGCGAAGGAGAGAGAGGAGAGGGAGAAGGATAGAGAGAAGGAGAGAGAGAAGGAGAGGGAGAAGGAGAGGGAGAAGGAGAGAGAGAATGAGAGGGAGAAGGAGAGGGAGAAGGAGAGAGAGAAGGAGAGGGAGAAGAAAATGGAGAAGGAGAGAGAGAAGGAGAGAGAAGTAGAGAGAGAAGGAGAGGGAGAAGGAGAGGGAGTAGGAGAGGGAGAACCAGAGGGAGAAGGAGAGAGAGAAGGAGTGGGAGAAGAAGAGGGAGAAGGAGAGGGAGAAGGAGAGGGAGAAGGAGAGAGAGAAGGAGAGAGAGAAGGAGAGGGCGAAGGAGGGAGAGAAGGAGAGAGAGAAGGAGAGAGAAAAGGAGAGAGAAGGAGAGGGAGAAGGAGAGAGACAAGGAGAGAGAGAAGGAGAGAGACAAGGAGAGAGAGAAGGAGATAGCGAAGGAGAGAGATAAGGAGAGAGAGTAGGAGAGGGAGAAGGAGAGAGAGGAGCGGTAGAAGTAGAGTGAGAAGGAGAGGGAGAAGGAGAGGGAGAAGGAGAGTCAGAAGGAGAGGGAGAAGGACGGGGAGAAGGAGAGAGAGATGGAGAGCGAGAAGGAGAGAGAGAAGGAGAGGGAGAAGCAGAGGGAGAAGGAGAGAGAGAAGGAAGGAGAAGGAGAGAGAAAAGGAGAGAGAAGGAGAGGGAGATGGAGAGGGAGAAGGAGAGGGGGAGGAGAGAGAAAAGGCGAGGGAGAAGGAGAGGGAAAAGGAGAGGGGGTAGGAGAGAGAGAAGGAGAGGGTCAAGGAGAGAGAGGAGGAGAGGGAGAAGGAGAGGGGGAAGGAGAGCAAGAAGGAGAGAGAGAAGGAGTGGGAGAAGGAGAGAGCGAAGGAGAGAGAGAAGGAGAGAGAGAAGGAGAGGGAGAAGGAGAGAGAGAAGGAGAGGGAAAAGGAGAGAGAGAAGGAGGGGGAGAAGGAGAGGGAGAAGGAGAGAGAGAAGGAGAGGGAGAAGAAAAGGGAGAAGGAGAGAGAGAGAAGGAGAGAGAGAAGGAGAGGTAGAAGGAGAGGGAGAAGCAGAGGGAGAACCAGAGGGAGAAGGAGAGAGAGAAGGAGAGAGAGAAGGAGAGGGAGAAGGAGAGGAAGAAGGAGAGAGAGAGGGAGAGAGCGAAGGAGTGTGAGAAGGAGAGAGAGAAGGAGAGAGAGAAGGAGAGAGAGAAGGAAAGGGCGAAGGAGGGAGAGAAGGAGAGAGAGAAGGAGAGAGAAAATGAGAGAGAGAAGGAGAGGGAGAAGGAGAGAGAGAAGGAGAGAGACAAGGAGAGAGAGAAGGAGATAGCGAAGGAGAGAGCGAAGGACAGAGAGAAGGAGAGGGAGAAGGAGAGAGAGAAGGAGGGAGAAGGAGAGGGAGAAGGAGAGAGAGAAGGAGAGGGAGAAGGAGAGAGAGAAGGAGGGGGAGAGGGAGAGGAAGAAGGAGAGAGAGAAGGAGGGAGAAAGAGAGGGAGAAGGAGAGAGAGAAGGAGAGGGAGAACGAGAGAGAAAAGGAGGGGGAGAAGGAGAGGGAGGAGGAGAGGGATGAGGAGCGGGAGAAGGAGAGGGAGAAGGACAGTGAGAAGAAAAGAGAGAAGGCGAGGGAGAAGGAGGGAGAGGAGAGACAAGGGCAGTGAGAAGGAGAGAGATGAGGACAGGGAGAAGGAGAGAATGAAGGACCGGGAGAAGTATTGGGAGAAGGAGAGAGAGGAGGAGAGGGAGAAGGACATGGAGAAGGAGTGGGAGAAGGAGAGAGAGAAGGAGAGAGAGAATTAGAGAGAGAAGTAGAGAGAGAAGGACAGGGAGAAGGAGAGAGAGAAGGAGAGGGAGAAGGAGAGAGAGAAGGAGAGGTAGAAGGAGAGAGAGAAGGAGAGGGAGAAGGAGAGGGAGAATGAGAGAGAGAAGGAGAGGGAGAAGGACATGGAGAAGGAGTGGGAGAAGGAGAGAGAGAAGGAGAGAGAGAATTAGAGAGAGAAGTAGAGAGAGAAGGACAGGGAGAAGGAGAGAGAGAAGGACAGGGAGAAGGAGAGGGCGAATGAGAGAGAGAAGGATAAGGAGAAGGAGAGGTAGAAGTAGAGGGAGGAGAGAGAGAAGGAGAGGGAGCAGGAGAGGAAGAAGGAGAGAGAGAAAGAGAGAGAGAAGGAGAGAGAAGGCCAGGGAGAAGGAGAGAGAGAATGTGAGAGAGAAGGAGAGGGAGAAGGACAGGGAGAAGGAGAGGGAGAAGGAGAGAGAGGAGGAGAGCGGGAAGGAGAGGGAGAGGAACAGGGAGAAGGAGAGAGAGAAGGAGAAAGAGAAGGAGAGGAAGAAGGAGAGAAAGAAGGACAAGGAGAAGGAGAGAGAGAAGGGGAGGGAGAAGGAGAGAGAGAAGGAGAGGGACAAGGACATGGAGAAGGAGTGGGAGAAGGAGAGAGAGAAGGAGAGAGAGAATTAGAGAGAGAAGTAGAGAGAGAAGGACAGGGAGAAGGAGAGAGAGAAGGAGAGAGAGAAGGAGAGAGAGAAGGGGAGGGAGAAGGAGAAGGAGGGAGAAGGAGAGGGAGAAGGAGAGAGAGAACGTGAGGGAGAAGGAGAGAGAGAAGGATGGGGAGAAGGAGAGGGAGGAGGAGAGGGATGAGGAGAGGGAGAAGGAGAGGGAGAAGGACAGTGAGAAGGAGAGAGAGAAGGAGAGGGAGAACGAGAGAGAGGATAGAGAAGGGCAGTGAGAAGGAGAGAGAGAAGGACAGGGAGAAGGAGAGAGAGAAGCACCGGGATAAGGAGAGAGAGAAGGAGAAAGAGAAGGACAGGGTGAAGAACAGGGAGAAGGAGAGGGAGAAGGAGAGAGAGAAGGAGAGGGAGAACGAGAGAGAGGATAGAGAAGGACATGGAGAAGGAGTGGGAGAAGGAGAGAGAGAATTAGAGAGAGAAGTAGAGAGAGAAGAACAAGGAGAAGGAGAGAGAGAAGGACAGGTAGAAGGAGAGAGAGAAGGAGAAAGAGAAGGACAGGGTGAAGAACAGGGAGAAGGAGAGGGAGAAGGAGAGAGAGAAGGAGATAGAGAAGGACAGGGAGAAGGATAGGGAGAAGGAGAGAGAGAATGAGAGAGAAGGGCAGGGAGAAGGAGAGAGAGAAAGAGAGGAAGAAGGAGAGGGAGAAGGAGAAAAAGAAGGACAAGGAGAAGGAGAGAGAGAAGGAGAGGGAGAAGGAGAGAGAGAAGGAGAGGGAGAAGGAGAGAGAGAAGGAGACAGAGAGGGACAGGGAGAAGGAGAGGGAGAAGGAGAGGGAGAGGGACAGTGAGAAGGAGAGAGAGAAGGAGAGATAGAAGGAGAGGAAGAAGGAGAGGGAGACGGAGAGAGAGAAGGACAAGGAGAAGGAGAGATTGAAGGAGAGAGAAGAAAGGGAGAAGGAGAGGGAGAAGGAGAAAGAGAAGGACAGGGAGAAGGACAGGGAGAAGGAGAGAGAGAAGGAGAGGGAGAGGGAGAGAGAGAAGGAGAGAGAGAAGGAGAGGAAGGAGAGAGAGAAGGAGAGGGAGAAGGACAGGGAGAAGGAGAGAGAGAAGGAGAGAGAGAAGGAGAGGGAGAAGGAGAGGGAGAAGGAGAGAGAGAAGGAGATGGAGAAGGAGAGAGAGAAAGAGAAAGAGAAGGAGAGAGAGATGGAGGGGGGAAGGACAGGGAGATGGACAGGGAGTTGGAGAGAGAGAAGGAGAGAGAAAAGGAGAGAGAGAAGGAGAGGGAGAAGGACAGGGAGAAGGAGAGAGAGGAGAGTGATAAGGACAGGGAGAAGGAGAGAGAGAAGGAGAGGGAGAAGGAGAATGAGAAGGAGAGAGAGAAGGAGGGAGAATGAGATGGAGAAGGAGAGGGAGAAGGACAGGGAGAAGGAGCGGGAGAAGGACAGGGAGAAGGAGAGAGAGAAGGAGAGAGAGAAGTAGAGGGAGAAGGAGAGAGAGAAGTAGAGGGAGAAGGAGAGAGAGAAGGAGAGAAGGAGAGGGAGAAGGAGAGAGAGAAGGAGAGAGAGAAGGAGAGTTAGAAGGAGAGGGAGAAGGAGAGAGAGAAGGAGAGTGAGAAGGACAGGGAGGAGGAGAGAGAGAAGGAGAGTGAGAAGGACAGGGAGAAGGAGAGAGTGAAGGAGAGACAGAAGGCGAGAGAGAAGGAGAGAGCGAATGAGAGGGAGAAGGAGAGAGAAGGAGTGAGAGAAGCAGAGAGAGAAGGAGAGAGAGAAGGAGAGTGAGAAGGAGGGAGAGAAGAAGAGAGAGGAGAGAGAGAAGGAGAGAGAGAAGGAGAGCGAGAAGGAGAGAGAGAACAAGAGAGGGAAGGAGAGGGAGAAGGAGAGAGCGAAGGAGAGAGAGGAGAGGGAGAAGGATGGAGATAAGGAGAGAGAGAAGGAGAGGGAGAAGGAGAGGGAGAAGGAGAGAGAGAAGGAGAGGGAGAAGGAGAGGGAGAAGGAGAGAGAGAAGGAGAGGGAGAAGAAAATGGAGAAGGAGAGAGAGAAGGAGAGAGAAGTAGAGAGAGAAGGAGAGGGAGAAGGAGAGGGAGTGGGAGAGGGAGAACCAGAGGGAGAAGGAGAGAGAGAAGGAGAGGGAGAAGGAGAGGGAGAAGGAGAGGGAGAAGGAGAGGGAGAAGGAGAGAGAGAAGGAGAGAGAGAAGGAGAGGGCGAAGGAGGGAGAGAAGGAGAGAGAGAAGGAGAGAGAAAAGGAGAGAGAGAAGGAGAGGGAGAAGGAGAGAGAGAAGGAGAGAGACAAGGAGAGGGAGAAGGAGATAGCGAAGGAGAGAGATAAGGAGAGAGAGAAGGAGAGGGAGAAGGAGAGAGAGGAGCGGTAGAAGTAGAGTGAGAAGGAGAGGGAGAAGGAGAGGCAGAAGGAGAGTCAGAAGGAGAGGGAGAAGGACGGGGAGAAGGAGAGAGAGATGGAGAGCGAGAAGGAGAGAGAGAAGGAGAGGGAGAAGCAGAGGGAGAAGGAGAGAGAGAAGGAAGGAGAAGGAGAGAGAAAAGGAGAGAGAAGGAGAGGGAGACGGAGCTGGAGAAGGAGAGGGGGAGGAGAGAGAAAAGGCGAGGGAGAAGGAGAGGGAAAAAGAGAGGGGGTAGGAGAGAGAGAAGGAGAGGGTCAAGGAGAGAGAGGAGGAGAGGGAGAAGGAGAGGGGGAACGAGAGCAAGAAGGAGAGAGAGAAGGAGTGAGGGAAGGAGTGGGAGAAGGAGAGAGCGAAGGAGAGAGAGAAGGAGAGGGCGAAGGAGGGAGAGAAGGAGAGAGAGAAGGAGAGAGAAAAGGAGAGAGAGAAGGAGAGGGAGAAGGAGAGAGAGAAGGAGAGAGACAAGGAGAGGGAGAAGGAGATAGCGAAGGAGAGAGATAAGGAGAGAGAGAAGGAGAGGGAGAAGGAGAGAGAGGAGCGGTAGAAGTAGAGTGAGAAGGAGAGGGAGAAGGAGAGGCAGAAGGAGAGTCAGAAGGAGAGGGAGAAGGACGGGGAGAAGGAGAGAGAGATGGAGAGCGAGAAGGAGAGAGAGAAGGAGAGGGAGAAGCAGAGGGAGAAGGAGAGAGAGAAGGAAGGAGAAGGAGAGAGAAAAGGAGAGAGAAGGAGAGGGAGACGGAGCTGGAGAAGGAGAGGGGGAGGAGAGAGAAAAGGCGAGGGAGAAGGAGAGGGAAAAAGAGAGGGGGTAGGAGAGAGAGAAGGAGAGGGTCAAGGAGAGAGAGGAGGAGAGGGAGAAGGAGAGGGGGAACGAGAGCAAGAAGGAGAGAGAGAAGGAGTGAGGGAAGGAGTGGGAGAAGGAGAGAGCGAAGGAGAGAGAGAAGGAGAGAGAGAAGCAGAGGGAGAAGGAGAGAGAGAAGGAGAGGGAAATGGAGAGGGAGAAGGAGAGAGAGAAGGAGGGAGAAGGAGAGGGAGATGGAGAGAGAGAAGGAGAGGAAGAAGGAGAGAGAGAAGGAGGGAGAAAGAGAGGGAGAAGCAGAGGGAGAACCAGAGGGAGAAGGAGAGAGAGAAGGAGAGAGAGAAGGAGAGGAAGAAGGAGAGAGAGAGGGAGAGAGCGAAGGAGTGTGAGAAGGAGAGAGAGAAGGAGAGAGAGAAGGAGAGAGAGAAGGAGAGAGAGAAGGAGTGAGAAAAGGAGAGAGAGAAGGAGAGGGAGAAGGAGAGAGAGAAGGAGAGAGACAAGGAGAGAGAGAAGGAGATAGCGAAGGAGACAGAGAAGCACAGAGAGAAGGAGAGGGAGAAGGAGAGAGAGAAGGAGGGAGAAGGAGAGGGAGATGGAGAGAGAGAAGGAGAGGAAGAAGGAGAGAGAGAAGGAGGGAGAAAGAGAGGGAGAAGGAGAGAGAGAAGGAGAGGGAGAAGGAGAGAGAGAAGGAGGGGGAGAAGGAGAGGGAGGAGGAGAGGGATGAGGAGCGGGAGAAGGAGAGGGAGAAGGACAGTGAGAAGAAGAGAGAGAAGGAGAGGGAGAAGGAGGGAGAGGAGAGAGAAGGCAGTGAGAAGGAGAGAGAGGAGGACAGGGAGAAGGAGAGAATGAAGGACCGGGAG
>NW_027252760.1:0-21483 GCF_044704955.1 Pristiophorus japonicus
CCACGACTCTTCCTATTTTCTGATTCACTGTAGGTTCACTGATATGTGCATCAGAAAACTTGTTTTCATTCACCCCATTTACTTACTGAAACTCCGTCCGTTCCAGAGAAGCTTTCACTTGTACAGATAATCAGATAAATTAACCGTGTGCTCAGGGATCAGAGCACCCTCCCGTTTATTTCAGCAACTGGATTTGTCTCTCGCCCTCCTGTGAGTGGCCTTGCCTGTGGAAGGTATAACACTGCAGTCGAGGGTGACTCTGGCGTTAACTGGCAGACTTGTGTATAAACCAGCAAAAGAGTAAATGCGTAGCAGCACAAACTCTGCGTTTCACAGCCGCTATGAAGCTGAAATGTACCATTGAGTAAGTAGAATATAACCGAGAGAGGTGACAACTGTGTTGAACTATAATGTATATGTGGTGCTGTTTCCTTTCCTCCATCCACAGCCCCTCCCCCTCTCTCTCCCCCTTCTCTCTCACTCTCCCCCTTCTCTCTCACTCTCCCCCTTCTCTCTCACTCTCCCCCTTCTCTCTCACTCTCCCCCTTCTCTCTCACTCTCCCCCTTCTCTCTCACTCTCCCCCTTCTCTCTCACTCTCCCCCTTCTCTCTCACTCTCCCCCTTCTCTCTCACTCTCCCCCTTCTCTCTCACTCTCCCCCTTCTCTCTCACTCTCCCCCTTCTCTCTCACTCTCCCCCTTCTCTCTCACTCTCCCCCTTCTCTCTCACTCTCCCCCTTCTCTCTCACTCTCCCCCTTCTCTCTCACTCTCCCCCTTCTCTCTCACTCTCCCCCTTCTCTCTCACTCTCCCCCTTCTCTCTCACTCTCCCCCTTCTCTCTCACTCTCCCCCTTCTCTCTCACTCTCCCCCTTCTCTCTCACTCTCCCCCTTCTCTCTCACTCTCCCCCTTCTCTCTCACTCTCCCCCTTCTCTCTCACTCTCCCCCTTCTCTCTCACTCTCCCCCTTCTCTCTCACTCTCCCCCTTCTCTCTCACTCTCCCCCTTCTCTCTCACTCTCCCCCTTCTCTCTCACTCTCCCCCTTCTCTCTCACTCTCCCCCTTCTCTCTCACTCTCCCCCTTCTCTCTCACTCTCCCCCTTCTCTCTCACTCTCCCCCTTCTCTCTCACTCTCCCCCTTCTCTCTCACTCTCCCCCTTCTCTCTCACTCTCCCCCTTCTCTCTCACTCTCCCCCTTCTCTCTCACTCTCCCCCTTCTCTCTCACTCTCCCCCTTCTCTCTCACTCTCCCCCTTCTCTCTCACTCTCCCCCTTCTCTCTCACTCTCCCCCTTCTCTCTCACTCTCCCCCTTCTCTCTCACTCTCCCCCTTCTCTCTCACTCTCCCCCTTCTCTCTCACTCTCCCCCTTCTCTCTCTCTCTCCCCCTTCTCTCTCTCTCTCCCCCTTCTCTCTCTCTCTCCCCCTTCTCTCTCTCTCCCCCTTCTCTCTCTCTCTCCCCCTTCTCTCTCTCTCTCCCCCTTCTCTCTCTCTCTCCCCCTTCTCTCTCTCTCTCCCCCTTCTCTCTCTCTCTCCCCCTTCTCTCTCTCTCTCCCCCTTCTCTCTCTCTCTCCTCCTCTCTCTCTCTCCCCTTCTCTCTCTCTCTCCCCCTCTCTCTCTCTCTCCCCCTTCTCTCTCTCTCTCCCCCTTCTCTCTCTCTCTCCCCCTTCTCTCTCTCTCTCCCCCTTCTCTCTCTCTCTCCCCCTTCTCTCTCTCTCTCCCCCTTCTCTCTCTCTCTCCCCCTTCTCTCTCTCTCTCCCCCTTCTCTCTCTCTCTCCCCGTTCTCTCTCCCTTCTCTCTCTCTCTCCCCGTTCTCTCCCCTTCTCTCTCTCTCTCTCTCTCTCTCTCTCTCTCTCTCTCTCTCTCTCCCCTTCTCTCTCTCTCTCTCTCCCCTTCTCTCTCTTTCTCTCTCTCTCTCTCTCCCCTTCTCTCTCTCTCTCTCCCTTCCTCCCCCTTCTCTCTCTCTCTCTCTCCTCCCCCCCCCCCTTGCACTCTGCTCTCTCCCAGTTCTCTGTTGTCCCCCCGCTCTCTCTCGCTCTCTCTCTTAGGAAATAGTGTTCAAAGAGGCGCCCTGGATAAGCAAACGTTTAAACTTCAGTGTGCTATCAATTAACTATATATTCGATCCAATCTTGACGTTATAGTTGAATGGAATAGTTTGACCTCTTTCCTTGGATGCCAGGAGCTGATGAACAACGATTGTCTCAGCATCAACCAGGGCATGTTGTGGCAGTGATGCTGGCTTTAGCTCATGCATAACATGACCAGAAGAAAGAAGCAAATACAATGAAATGTACTGGACCAAAATGCTTCATTTTTCTCCTACTGGGAATTGGAACAGTTTCCATTTCAGGCACCCAGTGTCAGGATTAGTATTCTCGAGCAAGATGCAGATGTATGTTCCCTCTACACTGTCCCACTAAGTACACTCAGGGCTGGTTTAACACCGTTAAGTATAAAATAAAGTTACCTCCCTATAACACTTTCAGGACTGTTGTAATGCAGCTAGATTCAGCATAAAGCCCTTTCCTCTGCCTCAACAATTTGTCTCGGTCCCAACCTAAGGGGAATGCTCCCAACTGCATATTGTACCATTGGCATTTCCCAGACCAGCAAGCTGTGATGCCTCTGAATTAGGCTGGTGATTCAGTGTCAGTTAGTGCTGAATTAGGGTATAGAAAAAAAAGTTATAACAAACAGGCCATTTGGCCCAACCAGTCTATGTTGATGTTCACCCTTCACATGAGAAACTAGTCCCAGTCACGTTTAGAAATATAGAAATTTACAACCATTTCGGCCCATCGTGTTCGCGCTGGCCGACAAAGAGCCACACGGCCCTCGGTCAACAGTCCTGTTCATATAAACCTATGAACAAAGGCGGTCAGGTAAAGAGCATTCGGCCCAACCAGTCCGCCTCACACAACTGCGACACCCCATGTATTGCAACATTCTACACTCCACCCTACCCGGAGCCTTGTGATCTCCTGGGAGAGGCAAAAAAAATAGATAAAGACCCAGGCTAATTGGGGAAAAAATCTGGGAAAATTCCTCTCCGATCCACCCAGGTGATCAAAACTAGTCCAGGAGATCATCCTGGCCGTATTCGATTCCCTGAAGTACTTATCATCGTATCTGCACCAGCCAACAAGATGTTATCCAGTCTAATCCCAATTACCAGCTCTAGGTCCGTAACCCTGTAGGTCACAGCACTTCAAGTGCCTATCCAAGCACTTTTTAAATGTGGTGAGGGTTTCTGCCTCTACCACCCTTCCAGGCAGTGAGTTCCAGACCCCCATAACCCTCTGCTCCATGACGACATGCAGGCCGTGATCCTGACCAACGGATGCACCATAGACCCAATCAACGTCTGGACCGGGGTCAAGCAGTGCTGCATCATCGCTCCAGCCCTTTTCTCGATCTTTCTCGCGACAATGCTCCATCTCACACTCAGCAAGCTCCCCGCTGGAGTGGAACTAAACTACAGAACCAGTGGGAACCTGTTCAGCCTTCGTCGGCTCCAGGCCAGATCCAAGACCATCCCAACCTCTGTCGTCGAGCTACAGTACGGGGACGACACTTGTGTCTGCATATATTCAGAGGCTGAATTACAAGCCATCGTCAATATCACCGAAGCGTACGAAAGCATGGGCCTTACACTAAACATCCGTAAGACAAAGGTCCTCCACCAACCTGACCCCGCCACACAGCACTGCCCCCTGGTCATCAAAATCCATGACGCGGCCTTGGACAACATGGACCACTTTCCATACCTCGGGAGCCTACTATCAGCAAGGGCAGATATCGCTGACGAGGTCCAGCACCGCCTCTAGTGCGTCAGCGCAGCCTTCGATCGCCTAAGGGAGAGAGTGTTGGAGGATCAGGCCCTCAAATCTGGCACCAAGCTTATGATCTACAAGGCTGCAGTGATACCTGCCCTCCCGTATGGCTCAGAAACGTGGACCATGTACAGCAGACATCTCAAATCGCTGAAGAAATACCACCAATGATGTCTCCGCAAGATCCTGCAAATCCCCTGGGAGGACAGACGCACCAACGTTAGTGTCCCTGACCAGGCCAACATCCCCAGCATTGAAACACTGACCACACTTGACCAGCTCTGTTGGGCGGGCCACATTGTTCACATGCCTGACACAAGACTCCCAAAGCAAGCGTTCTACTCGGAACTGCTACACGGCAAGCGAGCCCCAGGTGGGCAGAGGAAACATTTCAAGGACACCCTCAAGGCCTCCTTGATAAAGTGCAACATCCCCACCAACACCTGGGAGTCCCTGGCCAAAGACCACCCTAAGTGGAGGAAGAATATCCGGGAGGGCGCTGAGCACCTCGAGTCTCGTCGCCGAGAGCATGCAGAAAACAAGCGCAGGCAGCGGAAAGAGCATGTGGCAAACCAGACTCTCCAGCCACCCTTTCCTTCAACCACTGTCTGTCCCACCTGTGACAGACTGTAATTCCCGTATTGGACTGTACAGTCACCTGGGAACTCACTTTGAGTGGAATTCCTCGATTTTGACGGACTGCCTATGATGATGATTATAATGAAGTAGCCTCCCCTCATATCCCCTCTAAACCTTCCACCAACCACCTTAAACCTATGCCCCCTCGTAATAGACTCCTCCACCAAGGGAAATAGGCCCTTGCTATCCACTATATTCAGGCCCCTCAAAATTTTATACAGCTCAATGAGGTCTTCCCTCAGCCTCCTCTGTTACAACCCAGCCTATCCAATCTGTCCTCATAGCTAAGATTCTCCATTCCAGGCAGTATCCTCGTAAATCTCCTCTACACCCTCTCCAGTGCAATCATGTCCTTCCTATAATACGGTGACCAGAACTGCTGCAGTACTCCAGCTGTGACCTAACCAAAGTATTATACAATTTAAGCATAACCTCCCTGCTCTTGTATTCTATGCCTCGGCAAGCATTCCATATGCCTTTTTAACCACTTATCCACCTGGCCTGCTACTTTCAGGGATCTGTGGACAAACACTCCAAGGTCCCTTTGTTCATCCACACTTCTAAGTGACCTACTGAGTAATGTGTATACCCTTTCCTTATTAGCCCTCCCCAAGTGCATTACCTCACACTTCTCCAAATTAAATTCCATTTGCCACTGCTCTGCCCACCTGACCAGTAGTTGGATATCCTCCTGCAGCCATGACTTTCCTCTTCATTATTAACCACACAGCCAATTTTAGTGTCATCTGCAAACTTCTTAATCATACTCCCGATATTTAAATCTAGATCATTGATATATATAGGGTACCACAAAAAACAAGGTACTGAGCCCTGCGGAACCCCACTGGAAACAAAAACATCCATCAACCATAACCTATCTTTATAGCTTCCTAACTCTAAGCCAACTTTGGATCCAACTTGCCACTTTGCTCTGGATCCTATGGGCTTTTACCTTCGTGACCAATCTACCATGTGGGACCTTATCAAAAGCTTTACTAAAGTCCATATACACTACATTGTATGCACTACCCTCTTGGTTACCTCCTCAAAAAATTCAATCAGGTTAGTCAAACACGATCTTCCGATAACAAATTCGTGCTGACTGTCCCTGATTAATCCTTGCCTTTCCAAATATTGGTTTATCCTGTCCTTCAGGATTTTTTCCAATAATTTTCCCACCACTGAGGTTAGGCTGATAGGCCTGTAATTACTCGGCCGATCCCTTTCTCCCTTCTTAAACAAGTATACCACATTACCAGTCCTCCGGCACCATGCCCAAATCCAAAGAGGACTGGAAAATGATGGTCAAGGCCTCTGCTAGTTCCTCTTTTGTTCCACTCAACGGCCTGGGATGCATTTCATCCGGACCTGGGGACTTATCCACTTTCAAAGCTGCTAAACCCCTTAATACTTCCTCTCTCACTGTTTATTTCATTCAGAATATCACACTCCTCCTCGATAGCAGAACCTTCATTGCCTTTTCCTTTGTGAAAACAGACGCAAAGTATTCATTAAGTACCCACATCTTCCACCTCCACACACACATTACCCTTATGGTCTCTAATAGGCCCCACCCTTTCTTTATTATCCTCCTCTTTCTCCTTTCTCTGTTGGCGAATCCCATTTGGTTTTATTTTCCCAGTCCCCGCCCCTTCCGACTTTAAATGCTCCTTACATTCCTATTGAACAGTTTTCCCAGTGCATTCCCTCGCTCCCTGCTCAAATGTAGCCTGTCCTTGCGGAATAGCTCCCTTCAAACCGTCGCAAAACTGGTGCCAGTGCCCAACAAAGTGTAATCCTTCTTCCAGGCACCGCTCCTTGAGCCATGGTTTGATTCCCCTGATCTTGCCCTTCCCCGTTCCAGCACGTGGCTGGAGAGTTTTGCTAAGCTCACCACCTGCGAGGTGCTGCTCCTCTGCTTGTTCTGTGCTGTGACCCAAGCCCAGCAAGAACTAGGCTGAGAGTGTCCAAATTCATTCCATGTACAACCCTTCCTTCCACAGACACAGACTCGTCCGGTCTGGGCTGGATTTGGATTTGGGCCAATGATGAAAGATCAGTGGATGTTTTTCATTTCAGTTTATTTTCTAATATTTCTCTCCTTTCTTGTCCCATTAGCCTTACAAAGGATCACAGGAAGAGACCAAAATACAACAAATTGCTTGTAAGTATTCTGTTGTGATAGTTTAATGGGGCAACTGGCGTTTAATGTACCATTTCTCGAGTGTCCCTTTCCCACCACTTGTTCAGGTTCTGAAAAAAGCCCAGAACTGGAGTGTGTGATGGGTCCAGCTCTGAGCACTCACTGATAGTGAGCAGTGACAGCACTCACTGTGATAGTGAGCAGAGAGAGCACTCACTGTGATAGTGAGCAGAGAGAGCACTCACTGTGATAGTGAGCAGAGAGAGCACTCACTGTGATAGTGAGCAGAGAGAGCACTCACTGTGATAGTGAGCAGAGAGAGCACTCACTGTGATAGTGAGCAGAGAGAGCACTCACTGTGATAGTGAGCAGAGAGAGCACTCACTGTGATAGTGAGCAGAGAGAGCACTCACTGTGATAGTGAGCAGAGAAAGCACTCACTGTGATAGTGAGCAGAGAGAGCACTCACTGTGATAGTGAGCAGAGAGAGCACTCACTGATAGTGAGCAGAGAGAGCACTCACTGTGATAGTGAGCAGAGAGAGCACTCACTGTGATAGTGAGCAGAGAGAGCACTCTCTGTGATAGTGAGCAGAGAGAGCACTCTCTGTGATAGTGAGCAGAGAGAGCACTCTCTGTGATAGTGAGCAGAGAGAGCACTCACTGTGATAGTGAGCAGAGAGAGCACTCACTGTGATAGTGAGCAGAGAGAGCACTCACTGTGATAGTGAGCAGAGAGAGCACTCACTGTGATAGTGAGCAGAGAGAGCACTCACTGTGATAGTGAGCGGAGAGAGCACTCACTGTGATAGTGAGCGGAGAGAGCACTCACTGTGATAGTGAGCGGAGAGAGCACTCACTGTGTGATAGTGAGCAGAGAGGGCACTCACTGTGTGATAGTGATATTCCAGGAGCAATAGGGTGTGTGTC
Source organism: Pristiophorus japonicus (assembly GCF_044704955.1). Taxonomy (NCBI): domain Eukaryota; kingdom Metazoa; phylum Chordata; class Chondrichthyes; family Pristiophoridae; genus Pristiophorus; species Pristiophorus japonicus. Next base: position 7,541 of record NW_027252760.1, read on the forward strand.
AACAGCTGGTGGCTGTGGTTGTAAGATTTGATCATATTTAAAACTAAAACTGAGCACTGAGCATTTTCAGGACTGACAGTGAATCGAGTTAGAAACAGAAACATAGAAATCTACAGCACAGAAGGAGGCCATTTCAGCCCATCGTGTCCATGCCGGCCGACAAAGAGCCACACGGCCCTCGGCCAGCAGTCCCGAAGGTTATATATAAACCTATGAACAATGGCGGAAAGGTAAAGTGCATCCGGCCCAACCAGTCCGTCTCACACAACTGCGACACCCCTTGCACTGGGCTCAACATAGAGAATATAGGAAAGCTGTCGCAATAAAGATTAGAAAGATTGAACAAGTATAAGAGAAAAATAGCTAAAGCATGAAGGGCAGTAAAAGGCTTTTTGTAGGCACGTTGGGAGGGAGAGGATAGACAGTGTGGGGTTGGGTTACTGAGAGATGGAGACGGTGTGAGTGAGTGAGAGGATAGACTGTGTGGGGTTGGGTTACTGAGAGATGGAGATGGAGACGGTGTGAGGGAGGGAGAGGATAGACTGTGTGGGGTTGGGTTACTGAGAGATGGAGACGGTGTGAGGGAGGGAGAGGATAGACTGTGTGGGGTTGGGTTACTGAGAGATGGAGATGGAGGCGGTGTGAGGGAGGGAGAGGATAGACTGTGTGGGGTTGGGTTACTGAGAGATGGAGATGGAGGCGGTGTGAGGGAGGGAGAGGATAGACAGTGTGGGGTTGGGTTACTGAGAGATGGAGATGGAGACGGTGTGAGGGAGGGAGAGGATAGACTGTGTGGGGTTGGGTTACTGAGAGATGGAGATGGAGACGGTGTGAGGGAGGGAGAGGATAGACTGTGTGGGGTTGGGTTACTGAGAGATGGAGACGGTGTGAGGGAGGGAGAGGATAGACTGTGTGGGGTTGGGTTACTGAGAGATGGAGACGGTGTGAGGGAGGGAGAGGATAGACTGTGTGGGGTTGGGTTACTGAGAGATGGAGATGGAGATGGAGGCGGTGTGAGGGAGGGAGAGGATAGACAGTGTGGGGTTGGGTTACTGAGAGATGGAGACGGTGTGAGGGAGGGAGAGGATAGACTGTGTGGGGTTGGGTCACTGACAGATGGAGGTGGTGTGGGGGAGGGAGGGCAGAGTTAATAAATTAGGACTTTGCATGGGTTTACAAGGTGGATACATTTTGGGATTGGAGTGGAGGGTGCAGTCCAGTTAGTCTCAGTTGAATGGGTAAACGGGAATAGTGAGCACAGGGAGAAGCATGGGTTAATCAGGGCCAATCCCATGGACCTCTGAAAGGAAAGTCCCGCTTGACCAAACTTATCAAATTCTTTGAAGAAATAACGAGAGGAAAAGGAAATGCAGCAGATGTGGTTTTTTATGGATTTCCAAAAATATTTATTAAAGTATCATGTACAAGATTTATAGAAAAGCTAATGGCCCATAGAACTAAGGGGGCTGTGTTTTATATAGAAATAATCGGGAGGCAGAAAGCAAGGGGTCGGGTGAAGAGTGTTTGTGGGACTGGGAATGTGAGTGAGGTCCCACCAGGGTCTTTGTTGGGACGGTTCCTACTCACTGTATCGGCAGAAATGATCTGGCCTTGGGGATTGGGAGAATATTGAGGTTTGCTGATGACCCCAGATTGGGGATATGACAGATTGTGAGAGACTGGCTGGGTGGGTAAGGGCAGGGGCAGAGAAATGTGAAGTCAACATTTGAGAAGTAAGAATGGGGAAAGGAAATGCACCTTAAATGGTGAAATATTAAATGGAGCAGTGGGACCTTGCTGTGTAGATATGCAGATCATTAAAGGTGTGACTGAGAGTCAATCGAACCTTAAAAGGCTTTGTATCTACAGGAATAGAATACAGGAAGCTGTCATGTTGAGCTGCTGCAAGACTTTAGTTGGGCCAGAGTTGCAGTTTTGTGCTATAGGAAGGATGGAAGAACAATGGGAATGTTGTGATGCAGCTTGATAAGGATGTTATCCAGGACGGGGTTTGCAGTTATGAAAAGACGAGGTGTTGGGGTTTTTTCTTGTCCCAATGCTCCCTGTGTGCTTGGCTGGGCGACACCAATACCCTCCCCTTCTCTCACTGCAGGAACACAATTTCATCAAGCGCTACGAGACGCTAGAGGTGGACGTGGCTTCGTGGTTTAAAGAAGTCATGGCAAAGACGGAATCCCCGCGTTCGAGCAGCATCCTCAGCCAACAGCACCTCCCCATCTTCTCCAGGTAGCCAGGAGAGTGGCCAATGGACGTGTGGGGGAGGGAGGGGCGGCAAGTCACCAGCAACGCCCACATCATCAGGCAAAGCTCCTGAGGCCGATGAATTGTACATAGCCTAGCCATGGTCTTTGTGTCCGGTGTTGTGTTCTATCATTGACTCAGGAGAGTGGGTTGTTGTGTGTTTGAGGATACTTTCAGACTCCTCGTCAGTAGAGAGTCAATGAGGAAAGGTGTCACAGATACACCTCTCGGACTGAGGGTTTGTCTGACTGTTACTGTGAAAAGCTGACACGTTGCCGTTACCCTCGGCCCTCCCCCATTAACCTCTCCTCACAGGATAGATGGTCACTGCACGCTGCAGAGCAATTGCAACTTTATATCGTGTTTAAATATTACCGGGTTATGCACTGTGATCAAAAACAGAAAGAAAAGGATTTTACCTAATTTATTAAATATGAAAGTGTAGCTGACGTGAGCTCTGGATGTATTAGTGTGCAGGCACCTGTGTTACTACAATAGTCGAGTGTGTTTCAAACGCATGAGAAACTGCTGCTTTATTTTGTTTCAAACAGTGACTTTTAAAGCCTTGTTTGAGAGGGTTCAGATCAGACGGGCTGGCACAGTTACTCTGTGCAGTGGCAGCCTGGCAGACTATACCAAAGCAGTTTGCTTGGGTATTTTGTTCCTGTTGGTGGTTTTGGTGCGGTGTGCGATGATGCCAGCACTGTGGGCTCACTGACTGGGTGATCAAAGGTTTAGTAAACAGCCTCCATGGCCAGAGAGTGAGGCCCAGCGACTGTCCAAGCCACTGCAGCCTGAAATCCCACTTGTGCTGGCAATTTCTTTATTTTTTTTAAAAATCTGCATAGTTGATGCTGTACATACGGGTGCCAGTTGAATTTGGGTGATTTATGCCAGTGTCCCAGTTGCCACTGGTCTGCCTTGAGGTTGCTGATGCAGGATGCGCAGAGCCCAATGGTTGAATTGTTTCCAAACTGGGAGAAAGTATCGGGAATGATTCTGAATCCTAATGAACCAATGTTTGCTTTCTCTGCACTTGCCTCGAATATATTTCCTGCCAGGATACACTACAGCTGATCCGCGAGAGAGAGTTTTGTCGTTGGAGAGATTGTACCTGTGAATGAAGCAGTACGCAGCAGTCAGACCAGGGCCCAGCCATGGCCGGTCTGGCCACTGCTGAGTTTGCTCAATCAGCACCTGCAGCTTGATGGGTCTGGCCCAGGTTTCGAACTCACTCCAGTACTGACGTCTGTCGTGGTGCACGTTGAAAGCCCCAGGTTGGTGCAGGGTTTGTACCCTTGGATTGATGTCACACCGGGCTGTATTGGCACTGGGCCATGGGCACTGGCACATGGAGAGCTGGGCACACGTTAGAGCTGGCGTTTCAGTGAGCTCCTTTGTTGTGCTTTGAGGCGGCGTTATTTTTGAATTAAATTGCCTGTTCCCGCGCATTGAAAGCAGCTGATGCTGGCACATTCACCGCCAATCTTGCTGCTGAAATCCTGATTTCAGGAACATCAAACCAATCAAGTCACTTACCTTGATTTTACACTCGAGCTGTCCCAGGTCTGCAGCTGTTTTGAGTTGCAGGTTGTGACTTTGAAGGTCACTCCCGGCAGTCTCCTTTCCCAGAGCGGCCGCGACACAGTCGGGTGAAATCGGGCTCCCAGTGACTAGCCCTTCCCGCTTGTCAGGGAATGGTGGGAGAGTGCCCAAGATTTCCCCGTCACGTTCCCGGTGGCCAAGGATTCCCACCTATTGATTAAATCGACCCATCTTGGTCAGTTGTGGTGAATCATGGATTCCTTTGCACGCTGCTTCAGTGTAAGCAGAACCACTCTGCTTCAACATTCAGTTCCTGGCACCCTCCATCCTCTTGTACTTTTCTGGATCCAATCTTTAGTCCACCCTTGGGAATGCTTCACCAAATAATGTGATTATTTTTATTTATATCTATATATTTTTTAAGAGAGATAAAATAAACGCTAGAGCATTTGAACAATGTCTGCTTTCCTCGGGGCCCAAGCACCTCTTTCTAACTAGAAAATATAATTCCTACGGTTTTGGGGGAAGCTGAAAATCTGACTTCAATTTGGATGTAATTTGGAAGCCTGTGCATTGAGTGTAGAGCTGGGAGGCGCGGTGAGTGTATGATGGGGCTGGGGGCTTTAGTTAGGCCACAGAAAGAGGGGCAAGTGAGAGCAGAAGATGAAGAGAGGACAGGATGTGAATTTGGAAGGTTGTTCAAAGATTAATAATGGCAAAGGTGACTATTTGTAATAAGTTGGGAGTCTTGATTGTCTGGGGTACACAATAACAGCACATCTGTTTAAGCTTTCTCAAGATTACCCATATGGGCTTGTGTTACAAAGTAGGCTGAAGAGCAGAGTCTAGAAATGTTATTACCGAAAAGGATTTATTCCTGGGAGCAGATAGAAGCAAAGAATAAGTTTAAAAAATAAAGGAAATATAGTTTTAGAAGCAAATAAATATTTCATTTACTCAACAATCTAGTTAAATAGGGCTATGTTCCCTACAGTTTAGAAGAATGAGAGGTGATCTCACCAAAACATATAAAATTCTTACAGGGATTGACAGGGTAGATGCAGGGAGGATGTTTCCCCCCGGGCTGGGGAGTGTAGAACCCAGGGGTCACAGTCTCAGAATAACGGGTCGTCCATTTAAGACTGAGATGAGGAGAAATATTTTCACTTAAAGGCTTGTGAATCTTTAGAATTCTCTATCCCAGAGGACTGTGGATGCTCAGTCATTCAGTATATTCAGGACAGAAGGTTTTGGATACTAAGGGAACCGAGGGGTATGGAGATCGGGTGGAGAGATGGAGTTGAGGTTGAAGATCAGCCATGATCTTATTGAATGGCGGAGCAGGCTCGAAGAGCTGAATTACCTACTCCTGCTCCTAATTCTTATGTTCTTGTATTCAGATATACAGCTACAGTTTATTTAAAATGCCCAGTGTGGAAACTGCAGATGGGATGGGCAGTGACTGTGGTCAGAATGTCTTGGACTGTTGGTAAGTATCGGGTCCTGATGCACGAGGGACAACAACCTGATTGAAGTAGCACAGTTGTAGAAACCATCTATTTCACAGTCACTTGGATACAAAACATTGTGATTCCCACAGAGACTGCACTGACAAATATCAAGAGTTGGGAATGGAATGTCTCTGAATCCAGTTGTGATGCACTGGAAACGAGGAATTGAGCACCTTTTTTCTAAAGAATATTCCAACACCAGTACTTGAACCAATCCAACAATGGTGAAATCGATCCACTGCTGCGTTGCAATCCTCTCCCCATAGCTTTTCAACTTGGCTTTGAATATTGGTGATCCAGATCATCAGCAAAGAGAAGGAACATGCTTTGATACCTAGGACCATGTCCCATTGTCAAGCTGTCTGATGGTACACTGGACTTCAGGAGTAATCTAATAGGTTCCCGTTCACTGAAAATCCTGGGGTCCTTCGCTGACAGCCGACCTTGTATCATCTGTACACCAGAAACCGTCATTTCTGGTCTGAGTGACTAACCCAAGCCTGCCTGAACACACCTGTTTAATGCACTACTGAAGAACACCCTTCAGATGGCCAACAGCTAATAGAAATACAGAGATGATTGTGTGCCTGTCACGATCCAATCTCACTTGGCACAACTGCAGTTCAGGAGAGTGAGAGAAAGAAATAAGAAAGACTTGCATTTCTATCCTGTCACAACCTCAGGACGTCCCAGAGCACTTTGCAGCCAATGAACTACTTTTTGAAGTGTCTTCACTGTTGTAGTGTAGGAAACATTAGAGAAACAGGCACTATCAAAGGCAGCAAAGGTCCTTCCTGGTGTGTACTATTGCAAAGCATGTGATACCGTGCTTGGAGACAGAGCCCTAGTGGGAAAGCTGAGAAGTACATGCATAATGAGCAGTCTGCCTTCAGAATGGCAGCACAACTTAATGCAGCTGGGTAATGAGCTCCTCCGTCCGACCCTTGTTCTTCCGACAGTGGTATGAGTCACGGTGGTGTGGCATGAGGTTCTGTATTCCAGTACCAGGGCAACGTCTAAAGATGGAAACCGATTTAGCAACAAGAAAGGACCCTTCGGCCCAACACTGAGCCTAGCAGAGATTGCGACATCAGGGTCTGTGCAGCACGTGTAAAAGATACTGTCCTATCACAGTGGATTGGCTTCGTAGCTTGTACTTCCTGGCATACAGGGAGTTTGAAAACTACGAGGCTGCCCCCTACCCTTCAGCCAAGAACACATCAACAATTGTCCCTGCTTTTCTTGATATATATTAATCACTTGGACTTGGGTGTACAGGGCACAATATCAAAATTTGCAGACGACACAAAACTTGGAAGTGCAGTGAGGTGGATAGTGATATAGATTAAAGTGTGGGACGGTTGATGAGCCATGGCAGACATTTCATAACTTGCAACAAAAATCTATCCCAATGAGAAGGAAAGACTGTAAGATGAGGGTTAACCATCCGTGGCTAACTAAGGAAAAAAGGGATGGTATCAAATTGAAAACAAAGGCATACAATGTGGCCAAAACTAGAGGGAGGCCAGAGAATTGGGAAACTTTTAAAAGCCAACAAAGAACTACTAAAAAAAATGATTGCGAGGGAAGATAGATTATGAAAGTAAACTAGCATGAAATATAAAAACAGTAAGTTTCTACAGGTACATAAAAAGGAAAAGAGTGGCTAAAGTAAATGTTGGCCCCGAGAGGATGAGACTGGGGAATTAATAATGGAGAACAGGGAAATGGCAGAGACATTGAACAAATATTTTGTATCGGTCTTCATGGGAGAAGACACTAAAAACATCCCAATAGTGGATATCAAGGGGCTATAGGGAGGGAGGAACTTAATACAGTCACTATCACTAATGAAGTAGTACTCGGTAAAATAATGGGACTAAAGGCAGACAAGTCCCCTGGACCTGATGGCTTACATACTAGGGTCTTAAAAGAAGTAGTGGCAGAGATAGTGGATGCATTGGTTGTAATTACCAAAATTCCCAGGATTATGGGGAGGTCCCAGCGGATTGGAAAACCACAAATGTAACGCCCCTATTTAAAAAAAGGAGGCAGACAAAAAGCAGGAAACTATAGACCAGTTAGCTAGTTTCCCATCTGTCATTGGGAAAATGCTGGAGTCCATTATTAAGGAAGCAGTAGCGGGACATTTGGAAAAGCATAATTCAATCAAGCAGAATCAGCATGGATTTAAAAAAGGGAAATTATGTTTGACAAATTTGCTGGAGTTTTTTGAGGATGTAACAAGCAGGGTGGATAAAGGGGAACCAGTAGATGTGGTGTATTTGGATTTCTAGAAGGCATTCGATAATTTGCCACACAAAAGGTTACTGCACAAGATAAAAGTTCACGGGGTTGGGGGTAATATATTAGCATGGATCGAGGATTGGCTAACTAACAGAAAACAGAGAGTCAGGATAAATGGATCATTTTCCAGTTGGCAGCCAGTGACTCGTGGGGTGCCACAGGGATCAGTACTGGGGCCTCAACTATTTACAATCTATATTAATGACTTGGATGAAGGGACCGAGTGTAATGTAACCAAGTTTGCTGATGATACAAAGATGGATGGGAAAGCAAATTGTGAGGAGGACACAAAAAATCTGTAAAGGGTTACAGACAGGCTTAGTGAGTGGGCAAAAATTTGGCAGATGGAGTATAATTTGGCAGAAAAAAAATAGAAAGGCAAATTATACTTTTAAATGGAGAAAAATTGCAAAATGCTGCAATACAGAGAGATCTGGGGGTCCTGGTGCATGAAACACAAAAAGTTAGTATGCAGGTACAGCAAGTGATCAGGAAGGCAAATGGAACGTTGGCCTTTATTGCAAGGGGGATAGAGTATAAAAGCAGAGAAGTCCTGCTACAATTGTATGGGGTATTGGTGAGACCACACCGAGAGTACTGCGTACAGTTTTGGTCTCCATCTTTAAGGTAGGATATACTTGCATTGGAGGCTGTTCAGAGAAGGTTCACTCGATTGATTCCAGAGATGAGGGGCTTGACTTATGAAGATAGGTTTAAAGGTTGAGCCTATACAAATTGGAGTTCAGAAGATTGAGAGGTGATCTTATTGAAACATATAAGATAATGAGGGGGCTCAACAGGGAGGATATTCCCCACTCGTAGGGGAACTAAATCTAGGGGACATAGTCTCAGAATAAGGAGCCCCCATTTCAAACTGAGATGAGGAATTGCTTCTCTGAGGGTTGTAAATCTGTGGAATTCTCTGCCCCAGAGAGCTGTGGGGGCTGGGTCATTGAATATATTTAAGGCGGAGATAGACAGATTTTTGAGCGATAAGGGAGTAAAGGGTTATGGGGAACGGGCAGGGAAGTGGAGCTGAGTCCATGATCAGATCAGCCATGATCTTATTGAATAGTGGAGCAGGCTCGAGGGGCCAAATGGCCTACTCCTGCTCCTATTTCTTATATTCTTATAGGCTGGGCGGACACCTGGCAGATGAAATTTAACACACAAAGGTGCGAAGTAATACATTTTGGTAGGAAGAACGAGGAGAGGCAATATAAACTAAAGCGGGTGTATGAACAGAGAGACCTGGGGGTATAGATGCATAAATCGTGGCAGGGCAGGTTGAGAAAGCGTACGGGATCCTGGGCTTCATAAATAGAGGCAGAGAGTACAAAAGCAAGGAAGTTATGATGAACCTGTATAAAACACTGGCTCAGCCTTGACTGGAGTATTGTGTCCAATTCTGGGCACCATACTTTAGGAAGGATGTGAAGGTCTTAGAGAGGGTGCAGAAAAGATTTACAAGAATGGTTCCAGGGATGAGGGACTTCAGTTACGTGGATGGACTGGAGAAGCTGGGGTTGTTCTCCGAGCAGAGAAGGTTGAGAGGAGATTTGATCGAGGTGTTCAAAATCACGAGGGGTCTGGACAGAGTAGATAGAGAGAAACTGTTCCCACTGGTGGAAGAGTCGGGAACCAGAGGACACAGATTTAAGGCGATCGGCAGAAGAACCAAAGGCGACATGAGGAAAAACTATTTTACGCAGCGAGTGGTTAGGATCTGGACTGCACGGCCTGAGAGGGTGGTGGAGGCAGACTCGATCACTGCTTTCAAAAGGGAGTTGGATAAGTACCTGAAGGAAAGGGCGGGGGAGTGGGGTTGGCTGAGGGGCTCTTGCAGAGAGCCGGCATGGGCTCGATGGGCCCAATGGCCTCCTGTGCTGTAACCGTTCTATGATTCTAATATTTTAACTGACTGCTCAGCATAGATTTAAACTTTTTTTTAATCAGCAATTGTTGCTGAAGAGATAATATTTGAAACCTTTTCAGTGCTCTTAACTTGAAGTGCAGGTTTAAACCAAGTTTACAAATCCCAGAAATCTCCAGCTGGAGGTAGTTGGAAGAAATCTGATATTTAACTCCCAAATGCTTGTGCATGTCTCACAGCTCTCCGAGTTGCCTGAGCTCCCAGGCAGCCTGTTGATTGCATACAGAGCAGTTCCAAGCACTGCCCTTTCAGCTAGGCCTTTGAGAATCCTGTGCGTCTGGCTCTATCTTCAGCCTCGGAATAATGAGGGTTTGAGCTGGTATGGAGAGGCTTTCATGCACCATGTCTGTGGAGGTGCTGTGTAGCCGTGCCATCAAGAACTACTGGAGATGTCTTTCATTTGCACAAATGACTAAAATTTTGTACAAACTGATTGGCCATTTTGCCCCTAGAGGCTCTTGCTTTGAAATAACTGGCTAACCTGAAGATTAACACCCACCCATCGATTGCAGTGATCTATCCACTGAATTCAATGCTGTCTTGTGCTGACCTGGATGGATATTGAACATGGACAAGAGTCTCACAGGCTGAAGCAGCTTAAATACTCCCCGTACAGTTCAATGGAAATACGACCACTACAAGAATTTGCATGTTGAGCAAAGTTCATAATCAGTTAATGGCTCAGTCTGAGTAATGTCTTTGTATATTTGGAGTAGAAAATTCCAGCTGTGTTTGATCCTCTCTTCCCCACTTGAGCTTGACTTGAAATGCAGTTGTGATGTGCGGCATGTGGGCCACACAATATCCAATCCTCGGACCTAGTCCCAGAACTCAGGAGCTGAGGACTGCAGTCAGTTTGTGGTTTAACGCATTTTCATTCCTCTTGAAGTCAGAGATCCGGCCAGATTTAACAATATTTACTTTCATATAAGTGCAAGGTGAGCGAGAAACAAAGCCCCAAATCATTGACGTGATGGAGTGCGCACAGAGCAAAATGCATCTGTCTGAGCAGCCTCCACTGCCGACGCCCAATCAAATCACTTGCTCTCAGAAATCGGAGCAGCAGTCGTCCATTGCTCTGTTGGAATACAGAAACTTCTGATTACATCAAGGCATCTTAGCGGCTTAAAGCAGTGAATCTGGAATCCAGGCCGGTTCACCAGTGAGCAGAAACGTCGGATCCACTGTTCATGATGCTGTTTCTTCTTCACATTATGGGAATTCAGTCCAAAGCTGTGCAAATGCTTGGAGCTGCGCTTTATAAAACAGGCCATTTAACAGTGTCGGGCTTGCTGGGACAGACATATCCCTCTGTGCTTATGCAGGGTGGGACGTGTGATCATCATTTGAGTCTTCCAGAAACAGACAGGCTTTGACATGCTTCAGTAAATATAACGTTAATGTTCAAGCGATGATACGGAAGTGAGAAAGAACTTGCAGTCCCTTGCTCGTTGATGAGAGCATCAGTGTGCAGGCACTGAGGGGCAGCTGCAACTTGTACAATAGCTGATTTTTCAGCTCTGTGTCAAAGCATCAGCATTTGCCAATAGGTTAGTGATTCTGTGCGGTAGGGTTCTGTGGGAGAACCTTGTCAGGAGGGTAGAGTGTCCAAATAAAGTTCTGTGACAGCCTTCGCACCCACACCCAGATGTTGCCCAGACTGGAGAATTTTGGCTATGAGGAAAGATTGGAGATGCCGGGTCTGTTTTCTTTGGAACAGAGGAATCTGAGGGGAGACCTGATTGAGGTGTATAAAATTATGAGGGCTCTGGATAGAGTGGATAGGAAGACCCTGTTTCCTTTGGCAGAGGGGTCAACAACCAAGGAGCATAGATTTAAAGTAATTGGGGTGAGGTTTAGAGGGGATTTGAGGGGAAATTTCTGCACCCAGAGGGTGGTGGGGGTGTGGAACTCACTGCCTGAAAGGGTGGTAGAGGCAGAAACCCTCATCACATTTAGTGCTGTAACCTACAGGGCTACGGACCTAGAGCTGGAAAGTGGGATTAGGCTGGATAGTTCTTGGTCGGCCGGTGTGGACACGATGGGCCGAAATGGCCTCCTTCCGTGCTGTAAATTTCTATGATTCCATGTGCAGTCCACGTTTTCCTTTACACTGTTATAATTACAAAGAGCTGAAATATAGGGGTAAAGGTATGTGAGAGAGTATGGGGAAGTGGGAAGGTACGAGGGCTGAGATGAAGGAGGATAGCTGAAGGAAATATGGTGTTAATGTGGTTTTAATTGTCTCCCCCTCTTCACATTTCTTCGCACAGGCCAGTTTTGAATTAAAAATGTGTTTTCAAACATTCAGCTTCCCCCAATCCGCAACTAAAGCTATAATACATGGGCAAGATTTGTGTGCTGATGTGTCAGCACAAGAAAGTGGGAGGGAGAGAGGCCCATTTGCCCCACGGAGTACACTCCACCCCCCTTTCAGGGTAGTTCATTTTCCCACCCCAAACCCACATCACTTCACTCCCTCGTCGATCAGAAATGAACGCCGAGCGGATATTCCCTGCACACGTTAGCACACCGAGAGCTGGTTGTGTGTGTGTGACACACCCGGGCTGCGATAAACCTGAGGGAAGTTTCAAACTGGCCCCCGAGGCTCCAGGCTTTTTACGATGATCCATCCGTGAAACATTTTCAATCCAGCTCAGAGAAATCTTGTAGTTTAGGCCCTAATAAGATCAACAGATTAAAACCAAAGAAAATGATTACCTGACAGAAGCTTTGATCTTATTGGGAATTGTATCGCTTTGAAATGGCAGGTTATTGGTCACAACAGATTGTAGCAGTAAGCAGCACCTTAGAAAGCTGTTTGTTGTTTGGCGTTCTCTGCCGTATGTGTGTAAAAGAGAATTGTGACCGACTTGAAACCTCAAACAATCTTACTGTCACAGCGACTCTGCAAGGCTTGCACTCTCAAACCTCAGTGACTTTGTGCGATCTGAGTGTACAGATTTAACACCCGATGCACATGTAGTTTTATCGCACTGTGTAACCAGTGTGCAGACATACACACAGTCAATGCACTACGGCCCAACTCCAAGGCCCGAGAGTGTGCTCTTTTGCGATGGGTTGCTGACTGCTAGTTCCCGTCAGCCTTGCTGTGGGTAACTGTGGGGGCTGCGTGTGAGTGTGGAGGACCAGGCCCGAAGTGAGGTAGTCTGCTAATGTTTCTATTTAATTTGAACTCCTCAGTACTGACTCTGTGTTTCACAGGGACGAGCTGGCCAATCGTTTGTCAAATCGCCCCTTCTGATTCAACATAAGATCATGTCCGTAATTCTGGTGGATACTGTAATCACAATATTTATATCAAATATATGTTTCGAGGGAGTGAAACCATGTAGTCGGGGAAAATTGTATTTGTCTATTTGAGCAAAATCAGGAAGCACCTCGACACAAAAGTTGCAGAAATTTGGAACACCCCCCCCCCCAAAAGGCTGTACATACTGGGGGTCAATTGGAGCTTTCAAGACTGAGAACGATCGTTTTTTTTTGGGTAAGGGATATGGAGCAAAGACCCCAAAATGTAGTTAAGCTGCAGATCAGCCATGGTCCAGTTGAATGGTGGAGCAGACTTGAAGGGCTGAATGGGCTCCTTATATTCCTATTCCCCCTCCATCAGCAGTGTGTAGGGTTCAGTTGGAGCAATTTAACGTGGTCCTGAAATAGGTGGACCCCACACACTCTCTCCCACACACTCTCTCTCTCTCTCTCTCTCTCTCTCTCTCTCTCTCTCTCTCTCTCCCCCTCACACACGCTCTCTCTCTCCCCCACACACTCTCTCTCTCCCCCTTACACATTCTCTCTCTCCCCCTCACACACTCTCTCTCTCCCCCTCACACACTCTCTCTCTCCCCCTCACACACTCTCTCTCTCCCCCTCACACACTCTCTCTCTCCCCCTCACACACTCTCTCTCTCCCCCTCACACACTCTCTCTCTCCCCCTCACACACTCTCTCTCTCCCCCTCACACACTCTCTCTCTCCCCCTCACACACACTCTCTCCCCCTCACACACTCTCTCTCCCCCTCACACACTCTCTCTCCCCCTCACACACTCTCTCTCCCCTCACACACACTCTCTCTCCCCCTCACACACTCTCTCTCTCCCCCTCACACACTCTCTCTCTCCCCCTCACACACTCTCTCTCTCCCCCTCACACACTCTCTCTCTCCCCCTCACACACTCTCTCTCTCCCCCTCACACACTCTCTCTCTCCCCCTCACACACTCTCTCTTCCCCCTCACACACTCTCTCTCTCCCCCTCACACACTCTCTCTCCCCCTCACACACTCTCTCTCTCCCCCTCACACACACTCTCTCTCCCCCTCACACACTCTCCTCTCTCCCCACAACACTCTCTCTCTCCCCC
>NW_027252761.1:0-21458 GCF_044704955.1 Pristiophorus japonicus
CAGCCTGGCACTTCGGTTGCGCCAGCGAGACCAAGTCTCGGCTTTGGTTAATGATTTGAGCCGAACCGACCTGCCCCCCGCCCCCGCGGGCTGAACTCGGGCAGGTCTGCCGATTTCCCGACTCCTTTCGGGGCCTAATCGCGTCGCGCGAGCCGCCTGGCGCGATCGGGGACCATGCCCCGGCCTCTGCCAGGCCTCGGGCAGCCGCTTTTGAAGCCCGACCAAAAACCCGAAAAATGGGCAAAAAGGGAATAAATTCCCGCCCAAAAAGGGTGAATAGTCGGTTGGGCGGCAGCCCTGGTCGGTCTCTGCAGACCTGGAGGCTCGAGACGTTTGTTTGGAAAACTCACCAAGTCTCGATTCTGCCACCTCCTACCTCTGTGCAGATACCCCGCCAACCCCCAAGGACAGAAATGACAAGTGTCAAGTTGGCGGGGCGTCGGGCCACCTGCTGCCGGCCATGAGCATCCAAATCCCCGCAAAAGGGGCATTTTCATTTCTTCATCGGGACTTCCGACAATTGCCGAGGTTCAACTCATTAACGTTGTTCGCAGACACTTGCCAGAAAATGCAAGTGGCCACTTTGCCGGGCCGACTCGCTTGCCCAAGCGGGAAACCATCAACCGCAGGCCCGGTAAGGCGGCCGAATCTGACCTCATAGACTTCCACACAACGGGACTTTTGACTTTCCCGGCCGCGGGTGGCCTCCACCCGGCCTCAGCCATCAGCCCTGCCTGCCTCCAGCCGCCTTCTGGTTAATGAGTTATCCAGCCTGGCACTTCGGTTGCGCCAGCGAGACCAAGTCTCGGCTTTGGTTAATGATTTGAGCCGAACCGACCTGCCCCCCGCCCCCCCCGGGCTGAACTCGGGCAGGTCTGCCGATTTCCCGACTCCTTTCGGGGCCTAATCGGGTCGCGCGAGCCGCCTGGCGCGATCGGGGACCATGCCCCGGCCTCTGCCAGGCCTCGGGCAGCCGCTTTTGAAGCCCGACCAAAAACCCGAAAAATGGGCAAAAAGGGAATAAATTCCCGCCCAAAAAGGGTGAATAGTCGGTTGGGCGGCAGCCCTGGTCGGTCTCTGCAGACCTGGAGGCTCGAGACGTTTGTTTGGAAAACTCACCAAGTCTCGATTCTGCCACCTCCTACCTCTGTGCAGATACCCCGCCAACCCCCAAGGACAGAAATGACAAGTGTCAAGTTGGCGGGGCGTCGGGCCACCTGCTGCCGGCCATGAGCATCCAAATCCCCGCAAAAGGGGCATTTTCATTTCTTCATCGGGACTTCCGGCAATTTCCAAGGTTCAACTCATTAACGTTGTTCGCAGACACTTGCCAGAAAATGCAAGTGGCCACTTTGCCGGGCCGACTCGCTTGCCCAAGCGGGAAACCATCAACCGAAGGCCCGGTAAGGCGGCCGAATCTGACCTCATAGACTTCCACACAACGGGACTTTTGACTTTCCCGGCCGCGGGTGGCCTCCACCCGGCCTCAGCCATCAGCCCTGCCTGCCTCCAGCCGCCTTCTGGTTAATGAGTTATCCAGCCTGGCACTTCGGTTGCGCCAGCGAGACCAAGTCTCGGCTTTGGTTAATGATTTGAGCCGAACCGACCTGCCCCCCGCCCCCCCCGGGCTGAACTCGGGCAGGTCTGCCGATTTCCCGACTCCTTTCGGGGCCTAATCGGGTCGCGCGAGCCGCCTGGCGCGATCGGGGACCATGCCCCGGCCTCTGCCAGGCCTCGGGCAGCCGCTTTTGAAGCCCGACCAAAAACCCGAAAAATGGGCAAAAAGGGAATAAATTCCCGCCCAAAAAGGGTGAATAGTCGGTTGGGCGGCAGCCCTGGTCGGTCTCTGCAGACCTGGAGGCTCGAGACGTTTGTTTGGAAAACTCACCAAGTCTCGATTCTGCCACCTCCTACCTCTGTGCAGATACCCCGCCAACCCCCAAGGACAGAAATGACAAGTGTCAAGTTGGCGGGGCGTCGGGCCACCTGCTGCCGGCCATGAGCATCCAAATCCCCGCAAAAGGGGCATTTTCATTTCTTCATCGGGACTTCCGGCAATTTCCGAGGTTCAACTCATTAACGTTGTTCGCAGACACTTGCCAGAAAATGCAAGTGGCCACTTTGCCGGGCCGACTCGCTTGCCCAAGCGGGAAACCATCAACCGAAGGCCCGGTAAGGCGGCCGAATCTGACCTCATAGACTTCCACACAACGGGACTTTTGACTTTCCCGGCCGCGGGTGGCCTCCACCCGGCCTCAGCCATCAGCCCTGCCTGCCTCCAGCCGCCTTCTGGTTAATGAGTTATCCAGCCTGGCACTTCGGTTGCGCCAGCGAGACCAAGTCTCGGCTTTGGTTAATGATTTGAGCCGAACCGACCTGCCCCCCGCCCCCCCCGGGCTGAACTCGGGCAGGTCTGCCGATTTCCCGACTCCTTTCGGGGCCTAATCGGGTCGCGCGAGCCGCCTGGCGCGATCGGGGACCATGCCCCGGCCTCTGCCAGGCCTCGGGCAGCCGCTTTTGAAGCCCGACCAAAAACCC
Source organism: Pristiophorus japonicus (assembly GCF_044704955.1). Lineage (NCBI taxonomy): Eukaryota > Metazoa > Chordata > Chondrichthyes > Pristiophoridae > Pristiophorus > Pristiophorus japonicus. The sequence goes on from NW_027252761.1 coordinate 2,539, forward strand.
GAAAAATGGGCAAAAAGGGAATAAATTCCCGCCCAAAAAGGGTGAATAGTCGGTTGGGCGGCAGCCCTGGTCGGTCTCTGCAGACCTGGAGGCTCGAGACGTTTGTTTGGAAAACTCACCAAGTCTCGATTCTGCCACCTCCTACCTCTGTGCAGATACCCCGCCAACCCCCAAGGACAGAAATGACAAGTGTCAAGTTGGCGGGGCGTCGGGCCACCTGCTGCCGGCCATGAGCATCCAAATCCCCGCAAAAGGGGCATTTTCATTTCTTCATCGGGACTTCCGGCAATTTCCAAGGTTCAACTCATTAACGTTGTTCGCAGACACTTGCCAGAAAATGCAAGTGGCCACTTTGCCGGGCCGACTCGCTTGCCCAAGCGGGAAACCATCAACCGAAGGCCCGGTAAGGCGGCCGAATCTGACCTCATAGACTTCCACACAACGGGACTTTTGACTTTCCCGGCCGCGGGTGGCCTCCACCCGGCCTCAGCCATCAGCCCTGCCTGCCTCCAGCCGCCTTCTGGTTAATGAGTTATCCAGCCTGGCACTTCGGTTGCGCCAGCGAGACCAAGTCTCGGCTTTGGTTAATGATTTGAGCCGAACCGACCTGCCCCCCGCCACCGCGGGCTGAACTCGGCAAGGTCTGCCGATTTCCCGACTCCTTTCGGGGCCTAATCGGGTCGCGCGAGCCGCCTGGCGCGATCGGGGCCCATGCCCCGGCCTCTGCCAGGCCTCGGGCAGCCGCTTTTGAAGCCCGACCAAAAACCCGAAAAATGGGCAAAAAGGGAATAAATTCCCGCCCAAAAAGGGTGAATAGTCGGTTGGGCGGCAGCCCTGGTCGGTCTCTGCAGACCTGGAGGCTCGAGACGTTTGTTTGGAAAACTCACCAAGTCTCGATTCTGCCACCTCCTACCTCTGTGCAGATACCCCGCCAACCCCCAAGGACAGAAATGACAAGTGTCAAGTTGGCGGGGCGTCGGGCCACCTGCTGCCGGCCATGAGCATCCAAATCCCCGCAAAAGGGGCATTTTCATTTCTTCATCGGGACTTCCGGCAATTTCCAAGGTTCAACTCATTAACGTTGTTCGCAGACACTTGCCAGAAAATGCAAGTGGCCACTTTGCCGGGCCGACTCGCTTGCCCAAGCGGGAAACCATCAACCGAAGGCCCGGTAAGGCGGCCGAATCTGACCTCATAGACTTCCACACAACGGGACTTTTGACTTTCCCGGCCGCGGGTGGCCTCCACCCGGCCTCAGCCATCAGCCCTGCCTGCCTCCAGCCGCCTTCTGGTTAATGAGTTATCCAGCCTGGCACTTCGGTTGCGCCAGCGAGACCAAGTCTCGGCTTTGGTTAATGATTTGAGCCGAACCGACCTGCCCCCCGCCCCCGCGGGCTGAAGTCGGGCAGGTCTGCCGATTTCCCGACTCCTTTCGGGGCCTAATCGGGTCGCGCGTGCCGCCTGGCGCGATCGGGGCCCATGCCCCGGCCTCTGCCAGGCCTCGGGCAGCCGCTTTTGAAGCCCGACCAAAAACCCGAAAAATGGGCAAAAAGGGAATAAATTCCCGCCCAAAAAGGGTGAATAGTCGGTTGGGCGGCAGCCCTGGTCGGTCTCTGCAGACCTGGAGGCTCGAGACGTTTGTTTGTAAAACTCACCAAGTCTCGATTCTGCCACCTCCTACCTCTGTGCAGATACCCCGCCAACCCCCAAGGACAGAAATGACAAGTGTCAAGTTGGCGGGGCGTCGGGCCACCTGCTGCCGGCCATGAGCATCCAAATCCCCGCAAAAGGGGCATTTTCATTTCTTCATCGGGACTTCCGACAATTGCCGAGGTTCAACTCATTAACGTTGTTCGCAGACACTTGCCAGAAAATGCAAGTGGCCACTTTGCCGGGCCGACTCGCTTGCCCAAGCGGGAAACCATCAACCGCAGGCCCGGTAAGGCGGCCGAATCTGACCTCATAGACTTCCACACAACGGGACTTTTGACTTTCCCGGCCGCGGGTGGCCTCCACCCGGCCTCAGCCATCAGCCCTGCCTGCCTCCAGCCGCCTTCTGGTTAATGAGTTATCCAGCCTGGCACTTCGGTTGCGCCAGCGAGACCAAGTCTCGGCTTTGGTTAATGATTTGAGCCGAACCGACCTGCCCCCCGCCCCCCCCGGGCTGAACTCGGGCAGGTCTGCCGATTTCCCGACTCCTTTCGGGGCCTAATCGGGTCGCGCGAGCCGCCTGGCGCGATCGGGGACCATGCCCCGGCCTCTGCCAGGCCTCGGGCAGCCGCTTTTGAAGCCCGACCAAAAACCCGAAAAATGGGCAAAAAGGGAATAAATTCCCGCCCAAAAAGGGTGAATAGTCGGTTGGGCGGCAGCCCTGGTCGGTCTCTGCAGACCTGGAGGCTCGAGACGTTTGTTTGGAAAACTCACCAAGTCTCGATTCTGCCACCTCCTACCTCTGTGCAGATACCCCGCCAACCCCCAAGGACAGAAATGACAAGTGTCAAGTTGGCGGGGCGTCGGGCCACCTGCTGCCGGCCATGAGCATCCAAATCCCCGCAAAAGGGGCATTTTCATTTCTTCATCGGGACTTCCGGCAATTTCCAAGGTTCAACTCATTAACGTTGTTCGCAGACACTTGCCAGAAAATGCAAGTGGCCACTTTGCCGGGCCGACTCGCTTGCCCAAGCGGGAAACCATCAACCGAAGGCCCGGTAAGGCGGCCGAATCTGACCTCATAGACTTCCACACAACGGGACTTTTGACTTTCCCGGCCGCGGGTGGCCTCCACCCGGCCTCAGCCATCAGCCCTGCCTGCCTCCAGCCGCCTTCTGGTTAATGAGTTATCCAGCCTGGCACTTCGGTTGCGCCAGCGAGACCAAGTCTCGGCTTTGGTTAATGATTTGAGCCGAACCGACCTGCCCCCCGCCCCCCCCGGGCTGAACTCGGGCAGGTCTGCCGATTTCCCGACTCCTTTCGGGGCCTAATCGGGTCGCGCGAGCCGCCTGGCGCGATCGGGGACCATGCCCCGGCCTCTGCCAGGCCTCGGGCAGCCGCTTTTGAAGCCCGACCAAAAACCCGAAAAATGGGCAAAAAGGGAATAAATTCCCGCCCAAAAAGGGTGAATAGTCGGTTGGGCGGCAGCCCTGGTCGGTCTCTGCAGACCTGGAGGCTCGAGACGTTTGTTTGGAAAACTCACCAAGTCTCGATTCTGCCACCTCCTACCTCTGTGCAGATACCCCGCCAACCCCCAAGGACAGAAATGACAAGTGTCAAGTTGGCGGGGCGTCGGGCCACCTGCTGCCGGCCATGAGCATCCAAATCCCCGCAAAAGGGGCATTTTCATTTCTTCATCGGGACTTCCGGCAATTTCCGAGGTTCAACTCATTAACGTTGTTCGCAGACACTTGCCAGAAAATGCAAGTGGCCACTTTGCCGGGCCGACTCGCTTGCCCAAGCGGGAAACCATCAACCGAAGGCCCGGTAAGGCGGCCGAATCTGACCTCATAGACTTCCACACAACGGGACTTTTGACTTTCCCGGCCGCGGGTGGCCTCCACCCGGCCTCAGCCATCAGCCCTGCCTGCCTCCAGCCGCCTTCTGGTTAATGAGTTATCCAGCCTGGCACTTCGGTTGCGCCAGCGAGACCAAGTCTCGGCTTTGGTTAATGATTTGAGCCGAACCGACCTGCCCCCCGCCCCCCCCGGGCTGAACTCGGGCAGGTCTGCCGATTTCCCGACTCCTTTCGGGGCCTAATCGGGTCGCGCGAGCCGCCTGGCGCGATCGGGGACCATGCCCCGGCCTCTGCCAGGCCTCGGGCAGCCGCTTTTGAAGCCCGACCAAAAACCCGAAAAATGGGCAAAAAGGGAATAAATTCCCGCCCAAAAAGGGTGAATAGTCGGTTGGGCGGCAGCCCTGGTCGGTCTCTGCAGACCTGGAGGCTCGAGACGTTTGTTTGGAAAACTCACCAAGTCTCGATTCTGCCACCTCCTACCTCTGTGCAGATACCCCGCCAACCCCCAAGGACAGAAATGACAAGTGTCAAGTTGGCGGGGCGTCGGGCCACCTGCTGCCGGCCATGAGCATCCAAATCCCCGCAAAAGGGGCATTTTCATTTCTTCATCGGGACTTCCGACAATTGCCGAGGTTCAACTCATTAACGTTGTTCGCAGACACTTGCCAGAAAATGCAAGTGGCCACTTTGCCGGGCCGACTCGCTTGCCCAAGCGGGAAACCATCAACCGAAGGCCCGGTAAGGCGGCCGAATCTGACCTCATAGACTTCCACACAACGGGACTTTTGACTTTCCCGGCCGCGGGTGGCCTCCACCCGGCCTCAGCCATCAGCCCTGCCTGCCTCCAGCCGCCTTCTGGTTAATGAGTTATCCAGCCTGGCACTTCGGTTGCGCCAGCGAGACCAAGTCTCGGCTTTGGTTAATGATTTGAGCCGAACCGACCTGCCCCCCGCCCCCGCGGGCTGAACTCGGGCAGGTCTGCCGATTTCCCGACTCCTTTCGGGGCCTAATCGCGTCGCGCGAGCCGCCTGGCGCGATCGGGGACCATGCCCCGGCCTCTGCCAGGCCTCGGGCAGCCGCTTTTGAAGCCCGACCAAAAACCCGAAAAATGGGCAAAAAGGGAATAAATTCCCGCCCAAAAAGGGTGAATAGTCGGTTGGGCGGCAGCCCTGGTCGGTCTCTGCAGACCTGGAGGCTCGAGACGTTTGTTTGGAAAACTCACCAAGTCTCGATTCTGCCACCTCCTACCTCTGTGCAGATACCCCGCCAACCCCCAAGGACAGAAATGACAAGTGTCAAGTTGGCGGGGCGTCGGGCCACCTGCTGCCGGCCATGAGCATCCAAATCCCCGCAAAAGGGGCATTTTCATTTCTTCATCGGGACTTCCGACAATTGCCGAGGTTCAACTCATTAACGTTGTTCGCAGACACTTGCCAGAAAATGCAAGTGGCCACTTTGCCGGGCCGACTCGCTTGCCCAAGCGGGAAACCATCAACCGCAGGCCCGGTAAGGCGGCCGAATCTGACCTCATAGACTTCCACACAACGGGACTTTTGACTTTCCCGGCCGCGGGTGGCCTCCACCCGGCCTCAGCCATCAGCCCTGCCTGCCTCCAGCCGCCTTCTGGTTAATGAGTTATCCAGCCTGGCACTTCGGTTGCGCCAGCGAGACCAAGTCTCGGCTTTGGTTAATGATTTGAGCCGAACCGACCTGCCCCCCGCCCCCCCCGGGCTGAACTCGGGCAGGTCTGCCGATTTCCCGACTCCTTTCGGGGCCTAATCGGGTCGCGCGAGCCGCCTGGCGCGATCGGGGACCATGCCCCGGCCTCTGCCAGGCCTCGGGCAGCCGCTTTTGAAGCCCGACCAAAAACCCGAAAAATGGGCAAAAAGGGAATAAATTCCCGCCCAAAAAGGGTGAATAGTCGGTTGGGCGGCAGCCCTGGTCGGTCTCTGCAGACCTGGAGGCTCGAGACGTTTGTTTGGAAAACTCACCAAGTCTCGATTCTGCCACCTCCTACCTCTGTGCAGATACCCCGCCAACCCCCAAGGACAGAAATGACAAGTGTCAAGTTGGCGGGGCGTCGGGCCACCTGCTGCCGGCCATGAGCATCCAAATCCCCGCAAAAGGGGCATTTTCATTTCTTCATCGGGACTTCCGGCAATTTCCAAGGTTCAACTCATTAACGTTGTTCGCAGACACTTGCCAGAAAATGCAAGTGGCCACTTTGCCGGGCCGACTCGCTTGCCCAAGCGGGAAACCATCAACCGAAGGCCCGGTAAGGCGGCCGAATCTGACCTCATAGACTTCCACACAACGGGACTTTTGACTTTCCCGGCCGCGGGTGGCCTCCACCCGGCCTCAGCCATCAGCCCTGCCTGCCTCCAGCCGCCTTCTGGTTAATGAGTTATCCAGCCTGGCACTTCGGTTGCGCCAGCGAGACCAAGTCTCGGCTTTGGTTAATGATTTGAGCCGAACCGACCTGCCCCCCGCCCCCCCCGGGCTGAACTCGGGCAGGTCTGCCGATTTCCCGACTCCTTTCGGGGCCTAATCGGGTCGCGCGAGCCGCCTGGCGCGATCGGGGACCATGCCCCGGCCTCTGCCAGGCCTCGGGCAGCCGCTTTTGAAGCCCGACCAAAAACCCGAAAAATGGGCAAAAAGGGAATAAATTCCCGCCCAAAAAGGGTGAATAGTCGGTTGGGCGGCAGCCCTGGTCGGTCTCTGCAGACCTGGAGGCTCGAGACGTTTGTTTGGAAAACTCACCAAGTCTCGATTCTGCCACCTCCTACCTCTGTGCAGATACCCCGCCAACCCCCAAGGACAGAAATGACAAGTGTCAAGTTGGCGGGGCGTCGGGCCACCTGCTGCCGGCCATGAGCATCCAAATCCCCGCAAAAGGGGCATTTTCATTTCTTCATCGGGACTTCCGGCAATTTCCGAGGTTCAACTCATTAACGTTGTTCGCAGACACTTGCCAGAAAATGCAAGTGGCCACTTTGCCGGGCCGACTCGCTTGCCCAAGCGGGAAACCATCAACCGAAGGCCCGGTAAGGCGGCCGAATCTGACCTCATAGACTTCCACACAACGGGACTTTTGACTTTCCCGGCCGCGGGTGGCCTCCACCCGGCCTCAGCCATCAGCCCTGCCTGCCTCCAGCCGCCTTCTGGTTAATGAGTTATCCAGCCTGGCACTTCGGTTGCGCCAGCGAGACCAAGTCTCGGCTTTGGTTAATGATTTGAGCCGAACCGACCTGCCCCCCGCCCCCCCCGGGCTGAACTCGGGCAGGTCTGCCGATTTCCCGACTCCTTTCGGGGCCTAATCGGGTCGCGCGAGCCGCCTGGCGCGATCGGGGACCATGCCCCGGCCTCTGCCAGGCCTCGGGCAGCCGCTTTTGAAGCCCGACCAAAAACCCGAAAAATGGGCAAAAAGGGAATAAATTCCCGCCCAAAAAGGGTGAATAGTCGGTTGGGCGGCAGCCCTGGTCGGTCTCTGCAGACCTGGAGGCTCGAGACGTTTGTTTGGAAAACTCACCAAGTCTCGATTCTGCCACCTCCTACCTCTGTGCAGATACCCCGCCAACCCCCAAGGACAGAAATGACAAGTGTCAAGTTGGCGGGGCGTCGGGCCACCTGCTGCCGGCCATGAGCATCCAAATCCCCGCAAAAGGGGCATTTTCATTTCTTCATCGGGACTTCCGGCAATTTCCGAGGTTCAACTCATTAACGTTGTTCGCAGACACTTGCCAGAAAATGCAAGTGGCCACTTTGCCGGGCCGACTCGCTTGCCCAAGCGGGAAACCATCAACCGAAGGCCCGGTAAGGCGGCCGAATCTGACCTCATAGACTTCCACACAACGGGACTTTTGACTTTCCCGGCCGCGGGTGGCCTCCACCCGGCCTCAGCCATCAGCCCTGCCTGCCTCCAGCCGCCTTCTGGTTAATGAGTTATCCAGCCTGGCACTTCGGTTGCGCCAGCGAGACCAAGTCTCGGCTTTGGTTAATGATTTGAGCCGAACCGACCTGCCCCCCGCCCCCCCCGGGCTGAACTCGGGCAGGTCTGCCGATTTCCCGACTCCTTTCGGGGCCTAATCGGGTCGCGCGAGCCGCCTGGCGCGATCGGGGACCATGCCCCGGCCTCTGCCAGGCCTCGGGCAGCCGCTTTTGAAGCCCGACCAAAAACCCGAAAAATGGGCAAAAAGGGAATAAATTCCCGCCCAAAAAGGGTGAATAGTCGGTTGGGCGGCAGCCCTGGTCGGTCTCTGCAGACCTGGAGGCTCGAGACGTTTGTTTGGAAAACTCACCAAGTCTCGATTCTGCCACCTCCTACCTCTGTGCAGATACCCCGCCAACCCCCAAGGACAGAAATGACAAGTGTCAAGTTGGCGGGGCGTCGGGCCACCTGCTGCCGGCCATGAGCATCCAAATCCCCGCAAAAGGGGCATTTTCATTTCTTCATCGGGACTTCCGGCAATTTCCGAGGTTCAACTCATTAACGTTGTTCGCAGACACTTGCCAGAAAATGCAAGTGGCCACTTTGCCGGGCCGACTCGCTTGCCCAAGCGGGAAACCATCAACCGAAGGCCCGGTAAGGCGGCCGAATCTGACCTCATAGACTTCCACACAACGGGACTTTTGACTTTCCCGGCCGCGGGTGGCCTCCACCCGGCCTCAGCCATCAGCCCTGCCTGCCTCCAGCCGCCTTCTGGTTAATGAGTTATCCAGCCTGGCACTTCGGTTGCGCCAGCGAGACCAAGTCTCGGCTTTGGTTAATGATTTGAGCCGAACCGACCTGCCCCCCGCCCCCCCCGGGCTGAACTCGGGCAGGTCTGCCGATTTCCCGACTCCTTTCGGGGCCTAATCGGGTCGCGCGAGCCGCCTGGCGCGATCGGGGACCATGCCCCGGCCTCTGCCAGGCCTCGGGCAGCCGCTTTTGAAGCCCGACCAAAAACCCGAAAAATGGGCAAAAAGGGAATAAATTCCCGCCCAAAAAGGGTGAATAGTCGGTTGGGCGGCAGCCCTGGTCGGTCTCTGCAGACCTGGAGGCTCGAGACGTTTGTTTGGAAAACTCACCAAGTCTCGATTCTGCCACCTCCTACCTCTGTGCAGATACCCCGCCAACCCCCAAGGACAGAAATGACAAGTGTCAAGTTGGCGGGGCGTCGGGCCACCTGCTGCCGGCCATGAGCATCCAAATCCCCGCAAAAGGGGCATTTTCATTTCTTCATCGGGACTTCCGGCAATTTCCAAGGTTCAACTCATTAACGTTGTTCGCAGACACTTGCCAGAAAATGCAAGTGGCCACTTTGCCGGGCCGACTCGCTTGCCCAAGCGGGAAACCATCAACCGAAGGCCCGGTAAGGCGGCCGAATCTGACCTCATAGACTTCCACACAACGGGACTTTTGACTTTCCCGGCCGCGGGTGGCCTCCACCCGGCCTCAGCCATCAGCCCTGCCTGCCTCCAGCCGCCTTCTGGTTAATGAGTTATCCAGCCTGGCACTTCGGTTGCGCCAGCGAGACCAAGTCTCGGCTTTGGTTAATGATTTGAGCCGAACCGACCTGCCCCCCGCCACCGCGGGCTGAACTCGGCAAGGTCTGCCGATTTCCCGACTCCTTTCGGGGCCTAATCGGGTCGCGCGAGCCGCCTGGCGCGATCGGGGCCCATGCCCCGGCCTCTGCCAGGCCTCGGGCAGCCGCTTTTGAAGCCCGACCAAAAACCCGAAAAATGGGCAAAAAGGGAATAAATTCCCGCCCAAAAAGGGTGAATAGTCGGTTGGGCGGCAGCCCTGGTCGGTCTCTGCAGACCTGGAGGCTCGAGACGTTTGTTTGGAAAACTCACCAAGTCTCGATTCTGCCACCTCCTACCTCTGTGCAGATACCCCGCCAACCCCCAAGGACAGAAATGACAAGTGTCAAGTTGGCGGGGCGTCGGGCCACCTGCTGCCGGCCATGAGCATCCAAATCCCCGCAAAAGGGGCATTTTCATTTCTTCATCGGGACTTCCGGCAATTTCCAAGGTTCAACTCATTAACGTTGTTCGCAGACACTTGCCAGAAAATGCAAGTGGCCACTTTGCCGGGCCGACTCGCTTGCCCAAGCGGGAAACCATCAACCGAAGGCCCGGTAAGGCGGCCGAATCTGACCTCATAGACTTCCACACAACGGGACTTTTGACTTTCCCGGCCGCGGGTGGCCTCCACCCGGCCTCAGCCATCAGCCCTGCCTGCCTCCAGCCGCCTTCTGGTTAATGAGTTATCCAGCCTGGCACTTCGGTTGCGCCAGCGAGACCAAGTCTCGGCTTTGGTTAATGATTTGAGCCGAACCGACCTGCCCCCCGCCCCCGCGGGCTGAAGTCGGGCAGGTCTGCCGATTTCCCGACTCCTTTCGGGGCCTAATCGGGTCGCGCGTGCCGCCTGGCGCGTTCGGGGCCCATGCCCCGGCCTCTGCCAGGCCTCGGGCAGCCGCTTTTGAAGCCCGACCAAAAACCCGAAAAATGGGCAAAAAGGGAATAAATTCCCGCCCAAAAAGGGTGAATAGTCGGTTGGGCGGCAGCCCTGGTCGGTCTCTGCAGACCTGGAGGCTCGAGACGTTTGTTTGGAAAACTCACCAAGTCTCGATTCTGCCACCTCCTACCTCTGTGCAGATACCCCGCCAACCCCCAAGGACAGAAATGACAAGTGTCAAGTTGGCGGGGCGTCGGGCCACCTGCTGCCGGCCATGAGCATCCAAATCCCCGCAAAAGGGGCATTTTCATTTCTTCATCGGGACTTCCGACAATTGCCGAGGTTCAACTCATTAACGTTGTTCGCAGACACTTGCCAGAAAATGCAAGTGGCCACTTTGCCGGGCCGACTCGCTTGCCCAAGCGGGAAACCATCAACCGCAGGCCCGGTAAGGCGGCCGAATCTGACCTCATAGACTTCCACACAACGGGACTTTTGACTTTCCCGGCCGCGGGTGGCCTCCACCCGGCCTCAGCCATCAGCCCTGCCTGCCTCCAGCCGCCTTCTGGTTAATGAGTTATCCAGCCTGGCACTTCGGTTGCGCCAGCGAGACCAAGTCTCGGCTTTGGTTAATGATTTGAGCCGAACCGACCTGCCCCCCGCCCCCCCCGGGCTGAACTCGGGCAGGTCTGCCGATTTCCCGACTCCTTTCGGGGCCTAATCGGGTCGCGCGAGCCGCCTGGCGCGATCGGGGACCATGCCCCGGCCTCTGCCAGGCCTCGGGCAGCCGCTTTTGAAGCCCGACCAAAAACCCGAAAAATGGGCAAAAAGGGAATAAATTCCCGCCCAAAAAGGGTGAATAGTCGGTTGGGCGGCAGCCCTGGTCGGTCTCTGCAGACCTGGAGGCTCGAGACGTTTGTTTGGAAAACTCACCAAGTCTCGATTCTGCCACCTCCTACCTCTGTGCAGATACCCCGCCAACCCCCAAGGACAGAAATGACAAGTGTCAAGTTGGCGGGGCGTCGGGCCACCTGCTGCCGGCCATGAGCATCCAAATCCCCGCAAAAGGGGCATTTTCATTTCTTCATCGGGACTTCCGGCAATTTCCAAGGTTCAACTCATTAACGTTGTTCGCAGACACTTGCCAGAAAATGCAAGTGGCCACTTTGCCGGGCCGACTCGCTTGCCCAAGCGGGAAACCATCAACCGAAGGCCCGGTAAGGCGGCCGAATCTGACCTCATAGACTTCCACACAACGGGACTTTTGACTTTCCCGGCCGCGGGTGGCCTCCACCCGGCCTCAGCCATCAGCCCTGCCTGCCTCCAGCCGCCTTCTGGTTAATGAGTTATCCAGCCTGGCACTTCGGTTGCGCCAGCGAGACCAAGTCTCGGCTTTGGTTAATGATTTGAGCCGAACCGACCTGCCCCCCGCCCCCCCCGGGCTGAACTCGGGCAGGTCTGCCGATTTCCCGACTCCTTTCGGGGCCTAATCGGGTCGCGCGAGCCGCCTGGCGCGATCGGGGACCATGCCCCGGCCTCTGCCAGGCCTCGGGCAGCCGCTTTTGAAGCCCGACCAAAAACCCGAAAAATGGGCAAAAAGGGAATAAATTCCCGCCCAAAAAGGGTGAATAGTCGGTTGGGCGGCAGCCCTGGTCGGTCTCTGCAGACCTGGAGGCTCGAGACGTTTGTTTGGAAAACTCACCAAGTCTCGATTCTGCCACCTCCTACCTCTGTGCAGATACCCCGCCAACCCCCAAGGACAGAAATGACAAGTGTCAAGTTGGCGGGGCGTCGGGCCACCTGCTGCCGGCCATGAGCATCCAAATCCCCGCAAAAGGGGCATTTTCATTTCTTCATCGGGACTTCCGGCAATTTCCGAGGTTCAACTCATTAACGTTGTTCGCAGACACTTGCCAGAAAATGCAAGTGGCCACTTTGCCGGGCCGACTCGCTTGCCCAAGCGGGAAACCATCAACCGAAGGCCCGGTAAGGCGGCCGAATCTGACCTCATAGACTTCCACACAACGGGACTTTTGACTTTCCCGGCCGCGGGTGGCCTCCACCCGGCCTCAGCCATCAGCCCTGCCTGCCTCCAGCCGCCTTCTGGTTAATGAGTTATCCAGCCTGGCACTTCGGTTGCGCCAGCGAGACCAAGTCTCGGCTTTGGTTAATGATTTGAGCCGAACCGACCTGCCCCCCGCCCCCCCCGGGCTGAACTCGGGCAGGTCTGCCGATTTCCCGACTCCTTTCGGGGCCTAATCGGGTCGCGCGAGCCGCCTGGCGCGATCGGGGACCATGCCCCGGCCTCTGCCAGGCCTCGGGCAGCCGCTTTTGAAGCCCGACCAAAAACCCGAAAAATGGGCAAAAAGGGAATAAATTCCCGCCCAAAAAGGGTGAATAGTCGGTTGGGCGGCAGCCCTGGTCGGTCTCTGCAGACCTGGAGGCTCGAGACGTTTGTTTGGAAAACTCACCAAGTCTCGATTCTGCCACCTCCTACCTCTGTGCAGATACCCCGCCAACCCCCAAGGACAGAAATGACAAGTGTCAAGTTGGCGGGGCGTCGGGCCACCTGCTGCCGGCCATGAGCATCCAAATCCCCGCAAAAGGGGCATTTTCATTTCTTCATCGGGACTTCCGACAATTGCCGAGGTTCAACTCATTAACGTTGTTCGCAGACACTTGCCAGAAAATGCAAGTGGCCACTTTGCCGGGCCGACTCGCTTGCCCAAGCGGGAAACCATCAACCGAAGGCCCGGTAAGGCGGCCGAATCTGACCTCATAGACTTCCACACAACGGGACTTTTGACTTTCCCGGCCGCGGGTGGCCTCCACCCGGCCTCAGCCATCAGCCCTGCCTGCCTCCAGCCGCCTTCTGGTTAATGAGTTATCCAGCCTGGCACTTCGGTTGCGCCAGCGAGACCAAGTCTCGGCTTTGGTTAATGATTTGAGCCGAACCGACCTGCCCCCCGCCCCCCCCGGGCTGAACTCGGGCAGGTCTGCCGATTTCCCGACTCCTTTCGGGGCCTAATCGGGTCGCGCGAGCCGCCTGGCGCGATCGGGGACCATGCCCCGGCCTCTGCCAGGCCTCGGGCAGCCGCTTTTGAAGCCCGACCAAAAACCCGAAAAATGGGCAAAAAGGGAATAAATTCCCGCCCAAAAAGGGTGAATAGTCGGTTGGGCGGCAGCCCTGGTCGGTCTCTGCAGACCTGGAGGCTCGAGACGTTTGTTTGGAAAACTCACCAAGTCTCGATTCTGCCACCTCCTACCTCTGTGCAGATACCCCGCCAACCCCCAAGGACAGAAATGACAAGTGTCAAGTTGGCGGGGCGTCGGGCCACCTGCTGCCGGCCATGAGCATCCAAATCCCCGCAAAAGGGGCATTTTCATTTCTTCATCGGGACTTCCGGCAATTTCCAAGGTTCAACTCATTAACGTTGTTCGCAGACACTTGCCAGAAAATGCAAGTGGCCACTTTGCCGGGCCGACTCGCTTGCCCAAGCGGGAAACCATCAACCGAAGGCCCGGTAAGGCGGCCGAATCTGACCTCATAGACTTCCACACAACGGGACTTTTGACTTTCCCGGCCGCGGGTGGCCTCCACCCGGCCTCAGCCATCAGCCCTGCCTGCCTCCAGCCGCCTTCTGGTTAATGAGTTATCCAGCCTGGCACTTCGGTTGCGCCAGCGAGACCAAGTCTCGGCTTTGGTTAATGATTTGAGCCGAACCGACCTGCCCCCCGCCACCGCGGGCTGAACTCGGCAAGGTCTGCCGATTTCCCGACTCCTTTCGGGGCCTAATCGGGTCGCGCGAGCCGCCTGGCGCGATCGGGGCCCATGCCCCGGCCTCTGCCAGGCCTCGGGCAGCCGCTTTTGAAGCCCGACCAAAAACCCGAAAAATGGGCAAAAAGGGAATAAATTCCCGCCCAAAAAGGGTGAATAGTCGGTTGGGCGGCAGCCCTGGTCGGTCTCTGCAGACCTGGAGGCTCGAGACGTTTGTTTGGAAAACTCACCAAGTCTCGATTCTGCCACCTCCTACCTCTGTGCAGATACCCCGCCAACCCCCAAGGACAGAAATGACAAGTGTCAAGTTGGCGGGGCGTCGGGCCACCTGCTGCCGGCCATGAGCATCCAAATCCCCGCAAAAGGGGCATTTTCATTTCTTCATCGGGACTTCCGGCAATTTCCAAGGTTCAACTCATTAACGTTGTTCGCAGACACTTGCCAGAAAATGCAAGTGGCCACTTTGCCGGGCCGACTCGCTTGCCCAAGCGGGAAACCATCAACCGAAGGCCCGGTAAGGCGGCCGAATCTGACCTCATAGACTTCCACACAACGGGACTTTTGACTTTCCCGGCCGCGGGTGGCCTCCACCCGGCCTCAGCCATCAGCCCTGCCTGCCTCCAGCCGCCTTCTGGTTAATGAGTTATCCAGCCTGGCACTTCGGTTGCGCCAGCGAGACCAAGTCTCGGCTTTGGTTAATGATTTGAGCCGAACCGACCTGCCCCCCGCCCCCGCGGGCTGAAGTCGGGCAGGTCTGCCGATTTCCCGACTCCTTTCGGGGCCTAATCGGGTCGCGCGTGCCGCCTGGCGCGATCGGGGCCCATGCCCCGGCCTCTGCCAGGCCTCGGGCAGCCGCTTTTGAAGCCCGACCAAAAACCCGAAAAATGGGCAAAAAGGGAATAAATTCCCGCCCAAAAAGGGTGAATAGTCGGTTGGGCGGCAGCCCTGGTCGGTCTCTGCAGACCTGGAGGCTCGAGACGTTTGTTTGGAAAACTCACCAAGTCTCGATTCTGCCACCTCCTACCTCTGTGCAGATACCCCGCCAACCCCCAAGGACAGAAATGACAAGTGTCAAGTTGGCGGGGCGTCGGGCCACCTGCTGCCGGCCATGAGCATCCAAATCCCCGCAAAAGGGGCATTTTCATTTCTTCATCGGGACTTCCGACAATTGCCGAGGTTCAACTCATTAACGTTGTTCGCAGACACTTGCCAGAAAATGCAAGTGGCCACTTTGCCGGGCCGACTCGCTTGCCCAAGCGGGAAACCATCAACCGCAGGCCCGGTAAGGCGGCCGAATCTGACCTCATAGACTTCCACACAACGGGACTTTTGACTTTCCCGGCCGCGGGTGGCCTCCACCCGGCCTCAGCCATCAGCCCTGCCTGCCTCCAGCCGCCTTCTGGTTAATGAGTTATCCAGCCTGGCACTTCGGTTGCGCCAGCGAGACCAAGTCTCGGCTTTGGTTAATGATTTGAGCCGAACCGACCTGCCCCCCGCCCCCCCCGGGCTGAACTCGGGCAGGTCTGCCGATTTCCCGACTCCTTTCGGGGCCTAATCGGGTCGCGCGAGCCGCCTGGCGCGATCGGGGACCATGCCCCGGCCTCTGCCAGGCCTCGGGCAGCCGCTTTTGAAGCCCGACCAAAAACCCGAAAAATGGGCAAAAAGGGAATAAATTCCCGCCCAAAAAGGGTGAATAGTCGGTTGGGCGGCAGCCCTGGTCGGTCTCTGCAGACCTGGAGGCTCGAGACGTTTGTTTGGAAAACTCACCAAGTCTCGATTCTGCCACCTCCTACCTCTGTGCAGATACCCCGCCAACCCCCAAGGACAGAAATGACAAGTGTCAAGTTGGCGGGGCGTCGGGCCACCTGCTGCCGGCCATGAGCATCCAAATCCCCGCAAAAGGGGCATTTTCATTTCTTCATCGGGACTTCCGGCAATTTCCAAGGTTCAACTCATTAACGTTGTTCGCAGACACTTGCCAGAAAATGCAAGTGGCCACTTTGCCGGGCCGACTCGCTTGCCCAAGCGGGAAACCATCAACCGAAGGCCCGGTAAGGCGGCCGAATCTGACCTCATAGACTTCCACACAACGGGACTTTTGACTTTCCCGGCCGCGGGTGGCCTCCACCCGGCCTCAGCCATCAGCCCTGCCTGCCTCCAGCCGCCTTCTGGTTAATGAGTTATCCAGCCTGGCACTTCGGTTGCGCCAGCGAGACCAAGTCTCGGCTTTGGTTAATGATTTGAGCCGAACCGACCTGCCCCCCGCCCCCGCGGGCTGAAGTCGGGCAGGTCTGCCGATTTCCCGACTCCTTTCGGGGCCTAATCGGGTCGCGCGTGCCGCCTGGCGCGTTCGGGGCCCATGCCCCGGCCTCTGCCAGGCCTCGGGCAGCCGCTTTTGAAGCCCGACCAAAAACCCGAAAAATGGGCAAAAAGGGAATAAATTCCCGCCCAAAAAGGGTGAATAGTCGGTTGGGCGGCAGCCCTGGTCGGTCTCTGCAGACCTGGAGGCTCGAGACGTTTGTTTGGAAAACTCACCAAGTCTCGATTCTGCCACCTCCTACCTCTGTGCAGATACCCCGCCAACCCCCAAGGACAGAAATGACAAGTGTCAAGTTGGCGGGGCGTCGGGCCACCTGCTGCCGGCCATGAGCATCCAAATCCCCGCAAAAGGGGCATTTTCATTTCTTCATCGGGACTTCCGACAATTGCCGAGGTTCAACTCATTAACGTTGTTCGCAGACACTTGCCAGAAAATGCAAGTGGCCACTTTGCCGGGCCGACTCGCTTGCCCAAGCGGGAAACCATCAACCGCAGGCCCGGTAAGGCGGCCGAATCTGACCTCATAGACTTCCACACAACGGGACTTTTGACTTTCCCGGCCGCGGGTGGCCTCCACCCGGCCTCAGCCATCAGCCCTGCCTGCCTCCAGCCGCCTTCTGGTTAATGAGTTATCCAGCCTGGCACTTCGGTTGCGCCAGCGAGACCAAGTCTCGGCTTTGGTTAATGATTTGAGCCGAACCGACCTGCCCCCCGCCCCCCCCGGGCTGAACTCGGGCAGGTCTGCCGATTTCCCGACTCCTTTCGGGGCCTAATCGGGTCGCGCGAGCCGCCTGGCGCGATCGGGGACCATGCCCCGGCCTCTGCCAGGCCTCGGGCAGCCGCTTTTGAAGCCCGACCAAAAACCCGAAAAATGGGCAAAAAGGGAATAAATTCCCGCCCAAAAAGGGTGAATAGTCGGTTGGGCGGCAGCCCTGGTCGGTCTCTGCAGACCTGGAGGCTCGAGACGTTTGTTTGGAAAACTCACCAAGTCTCGATTCTGCCACCTCCTACCTCTGTGCAGATACCCCGCCAACCCCCAAGGACAGAAATGACAAGTGTCAAGTTGGCGGGGCGTCGGGCCACCTGCTGCCGGCCATGAGCATCCAAATCCCCGCAAAAGGGGCATTTTCATTTCTTCATCGGGACTTCCGGCAATTTCCAAGGTTCAACTCATTAACGTTGTTCGCAGACACTTGCCAGAAAATGCAAGTGGCCACTTTGCCGGGCCGACTCGCTTGCCCAAGCGGGAAACCATCAACCGAAGGCCCGGTAAGGCGGCCGAATCTGACCTCATAGACTTCCACACAACGGGACTTTTGACTTTCCCGGCCGCGGGTGGCCTCCACCCGGCCTCAGCCATCAGCCCTGCCTGCCTCCAGCCGCCTTCTGGTTAATGAGTTATCCAGCCTGGCACTTCGGTTGCGCCAGCGAGACCAAGTCTCGGCTTTGGTTAATGATTTGAGCCGAACCGACCTGCCCCCCGCCCCCCCCGGGCTGAACTCGGGCAGGTCTGCCGATTTCCCGACTCCTTTCGGGGCCTAATCGGGTCGCGCGAGCCGCCTGGCGCGATCGGGGACCATGCCCCGGCCTCTGCCAGGCCTCGGGCAGCCGCTTTTGAAGCCCGACCAAAAACCCGAAAAATGGGCAAAAAGGGAATAAATTCCCGCCCAAAAAGGGTGAATAGTCGGTTGGGCGGCAGCCCTGGTCGGTCTCTGCAGACCTGGAGGCTCGAGACGTTTGTTTGGAAAACTCACCAAGTCTCGATTCTGCCACCTCCTACCTCTGTGCAGATACCCCGCCAACCCCCAAGGACAGAAATGACAAGTGTCAAGTTGGCGGGGCGTCGGGCCACCTGCTGCCGGCCATGAGCATCCAAATCCCCGCAAAAGGGGCATTTTCATTTCTTCATCGGGACTTCCGGCAATTTCCGAGGTTCAACTCATTAACGTTGTTCGCAGACACTTGCCAGAAAATGCAAGTGGCCACTTTGCCGGGCCGACTCGCTTGCCCAAGCGGGAAACCATCAACCGAAGGCCCGGTAAGGCGGCCGAATCTGACCTCATAGACTTCCACACAACGGGACTTTTGACTTTCCCGGCCGCGGGTGGCCTCCACCCGGCCTCAGCCATCAGCCCTGCCTGCCTCCAGCCGCCTTCTGGTTAATGAGTTATCCAGCCTGGCACTTCGGTTGCGCCAGCGAGACCAAGTCTCGGCTTTGGTTAATGATTTGAGCCGAACCGACCTGCCCCCCGCCCCCCCCGGGCTGAACTCGGGCAGGTCTGCCGATTTCCCGACTCCTTTCGGGGCCTAATCGGGTCGCGCGAGCCGCCTGGCGCGATCGGGGACCATGCCCCGGCCTCTGCCAGGCCTCGGGCAGCCGCTTTTGAAGCCCGACCAAAAACCCGAAAAATGGGCAAAAAGGGAATAAATTCCCGCCCAAAAAGGGTGAATAGTCGGTTGGGCGGCAGCCCTGGTCGGTCTCTGCAGACCTGGAGGCTCGAGACGTTTGTTTGGAAAACTCACCAAGTCTCGATTCTGCCACCTCCTACCTCTGTGCAGATACCCCGCCAACCCCCAAGGACAGAAATGACAAGTGTCAAGTTGGCGGGGCGTCGGGCCACCTGCTGCCGGCCATGAGCATCCAAATCCCCGCAAAAGGGGCATTTTCATTTCTTCATCGGGACTTCCGACAATTGCCGAGGTTCAACTCATTAACGTTGTTCGCAGACACTTGCCAGAAAATGCAAGTGGCCACTTTGCCGGGCCGACTCGCTTGCCCAAGCGGGAAACCATCAACCGAAGGCCCGGTAAGGCGGCCGAATCTGACCTCATAGACTTCCACACAACGGGACTTTTGACTTTCCCGGCCGCGGGTG
>NW_027252762.1:0-21450 GCF_044704955.1 Pristiophorus japonicus
CACAGGACGGAGAGAGTGGAGAGCACCAGTTCCAACTGTCACAGGACAGGAGAGTGGAGAGCACAGTTCCAACTGTCACAGGCGGGAGAGTGGAGAGCACCAGTTCCCACTGTCACAGGACAGAGAGTGGAGAGCACCAGTTCCAACTGTCACAGGACAGAGAGTGGAGAGCACCAGTTCCAACTGTCACAGGACGGGAGAGTGGAGAGCACCAGTTCCAACTGTCACAGGACAGAGAGTGGAGAGCACCAGTTCCAACTGTCACAGGACAGAGAGTGGAGAGCACCAGTTCCAACTGTCACAGGACAGGAGAGTGGAGAGCACCAGTTCCAACTGTCACAGGACAGGAGAGTGGAGAGCACCAGTTCCAACTGTCACAGGACAGGAGAGTGGAGAGCACCAGTTCCAACTGTCACAGGACAGAGAGTGGAGAGCACCAGTTCCAACTGTCACAGGACAGAGAGTGGAGAGCACCAGTTCCAACTGTCACAGGACAGAGAGTGGAGAGCACCAGTTCCAACTGTCACAGGACAGAGAGTGGAGAGCACCAGTTCCAACTGTCACAGGACAGAGAGTGGAGAGCACCAGTTCCAACTGTCACAGGACAGAGAGTGGAGAGCACCAGTTCCAACTGTCACAGGACAGAGAGTGGAGAGCACCAGTTCCAACTGTCACAGGACAGAGAGTGGAGAGCACCAGTTCCAACTGTCACAGGAGAGAGAGTGGAGAGCACCAGTTCCCACTGTCACAGGACAGAGAGTGGAGAGCACCAGTTCCAACTGTCACAGGAGAGAGAGTGGAGAGCACCAGTTCCAACTGTCACAGGACAGAGAGTGGAGAGCACCAGTTCCAACTGTCACAGGACAGAGAGTGGAGAGCACCAGTTCCAACTGTCACAGGACAGAGAGTGGAGAGCACCAGTTCCAACTGTCACAGGACGGGAGAGTGGAGAGCACCAGTTCCAACTGTCACAGGACAGAGAGTGGAGAGCACCAGTTCCAACTGTCACAGGACGAGAGAGTGGAGAGCACCAGTTCCAACTGTCACAGGACGGGAGAGTGGAGAGCACCAGTTCCCACTGTCACAGGACAGAGAGTGGAGAGCACCAGTTCCCACTGTCACAGGAGAGAGAGTGGAGAGCACCAGTTCCAACTGTCACAGGACGGGAGAGTGGAGAGCACCAGTTCCAACTGTCACAGGACGGGAGAGTGGAGAGCACCAGTTCCAACTGTCACAGGAGAGAGAGTGGAGAGCACCAGTTCCAACTGTCACAGGACGGGAGAGTGGAGAGCAACAGTTCCAACTGTCACAGGACGGGAGAGTGGAGAGCACCAGTTCCAACTGTCACAGGAGAGAGAGTGGAGAGCACCAGTTCCAACTGTCACAGGACAGAGAATGGAGAGCACCAGTTCCAACTGTCACAGGACGGGAGAGTGGAGAGCACCAGTTCCAACTGTCACAGGACGGGAGAGTGGAGAGCACCAGTTCCAACTGTCACAGGATGGGAGAGTGGAGAGCACCAGTTCCAACTGTCACAGGACAGAGAGTGGAGAGCACCAGTTCCAACTGTCACAGGACGGGAGAGTGGAGAGCACCAGTTCCAACTGTCACAGGACGGGAGAGTGGAGAGCACCAGTTCCAACTGTCACAGGACGGGAGAGTGGAGAGCACCAGTTCCAACTGTCACAGGACAGAGAGTGGAGAGCACCAGTTCCAACTGTCACAGGATGGGAGAGTGGAGAGCACCAGTTCCAACTGTCACAGGAGAGAGAGTGGAGAGCACCAGTTCCAACTGTCACAGGACAGAGAGTGGAGAGCACCAGTTCCCACTGTCACAGGACAGAGAGTGGAGAGCACCAGTTCCAACTCTCACAGGACGGGAGAGTGGAGAGCACCAGTTCCAACTGTCACAGGAGAGAGAGTGGAGAGCACCAGTTCCAACTGTCACAGGACGGGAGAGTGGAGAGCACCAGTTCCAACTGTCACAGGACGGGAGAGTGGAGAGCACCAGTTCCAACTGTCACAGGATGGGAGAGTGGAGAGCACCAGTTCCAACTGTCACAGGAGAGAGAGTGGAGAGCACCAGTTCCAACTGTCACAGGACGGGAGAGTGGAGAGCACCAGTTCCAACTGTCACAGGACGGGAGAGTGGAGAGCACCAGTTCCAACTGTCACAGGAGAGAGAGTGGAGAGCACCAGTTCCAACTGTCACAGGACAGAGAGTGGAGAGCACCAGTTCCCACTGTCACAGGACAGAGAGTGGAGAGCACCAGTTCCAACTGTCACAGGACGGGAGATTGGAGAGCACCAGTTCCAACTGTCACAGGACGGGAGATTGGAGAGCACCAGTTCCCACTGTCACAGGACGGGAGTGTGGAGAGCACCAGTTCCAACTGTCACAGGACGGGAGATTGGAGAGCACCAGTTCCAACTGCCACAGGACGGGAGTGTGGAGAGCACCAGTTCCAACTGTCACAGGACGGGAGATTGGAGAGCACCAGTTCCAACTGTCACAGGACAGAGAGTGGAGAGCACCAGTTCCCACTGTCACAGGACGGGAGAGTGGAGAGCACCAGTTCCAACTGTCACAGGACAGAGAGTGGAGAGCACCAGTTCCAACTGTCACAGGACGGGAGAGTGGAGAGCACCAGTTCCAACTGTCACAGGACAGAGAGTGGAGAGCACCAGTTCCAACTGTCACAGGACGGGAGTGTGGAGAGCACCAGTTCCAACTGTCACAGGACGGGAGATTGGAGAGCACCAGTTCCAACTGTCACAGGACAGAGAGTGGAGAGCACCAGTTCCAACTGTCACAGGACAGAGAGTGGAGAGCACCAGTTCCCACTGTCACAGGACAGAGAGTGGAGAGCACCAGTTCCAACTGTCACAGGAGAGAGAGTGGAGAGCACCAGTTCCCACTGTCACAGGACGGGAGAGTGGAGAGCACCAGTTCCCACTGTCACAGGAGAGAGAGTGGAGAGCACCAGTTCCAACTGTCACAGGACAGAGAGTGGAGAGCACCAGTTCAAACTGTCACAGGACAGAGAGTGGAGAGCACCAGTTCAAACTGTCACAGGACAGAGAGTGGAGAGCACCAGTTCAAACTGTCACAGGACAGAGAGTGGAGAGCACCAGTTCCCACTGTCACAGGACGGGAGAGTGGAGAGCACCAGCTCCAACTGTCACAGGACAGAGAGTGGAGAGCACCAGTTCCAACTGTCACAGGACGGGAGAGTGGAGAGCACCAGATCCAACTGTCACAGGATGGGAGAGTGGAGAGCACCAGTTCCCACTGTCACAGGACAGAGAGTGGAGAGCACCAGTTCCCATTGTCACAGGACAGAGAGTGGAGAGCACCAGTTCCAACTGTCACAGGACAGAGAGTGGAGAGCACCAGTTCCCACTGTCACAGGACGAGAGAGTGGAGAGCACCAGTTCCCACTGTCACAGGACGGGAGAGTGGAGAGCACCAGTTCCAACTGTCACAGGACGGGAGAGTGGAGAGCACCAGTTCCAACTGTCACAGGACAGAGAGTGGAGAGCACCAGTTCCAACTGCCACAGGACGGGAGTGTGGAGAGCACCAGTTCCAACTGTCACAGGACGGGAGATTGGAGAGCACCAGTTCCAACTGTCACAGGACAGAGAGTGGAGAGCACCAGTTCCCACTGTCACAGGACGGGAGAGTGGAGAGCACCAGTTCCAACTGTCACAGGACAGAGAGTGGAGAGCACCAGTTCCAACTGTCACAGGACGGGAGAGTGGAGAGCACCAGTTCCAACTGTCACAGGACAGAGAGTGGAGAGCACCAGTTCCAACTGTCACAGGACAGAGAGTGGAGAGCACCAGTTCCAACTGTCACAGGACAGGAGAGTGGAGAGCACCAGTTCCTACTGTCACAGGACGGGAGAGTGGAGAGCACCAGTTCCAACTGTCACAGGACAGAGAGTGGAGAGCACCAGTTCCAACTGTCACAGGACAGGAGAGTGGAGAGCACCAGTTCCAACTGTCACAGGACAGAGAGTGGAGAGCACCAGTTCCCACTGTCACAGGACAGAGAATGGAGAGCACCAGTTCCCATTGTCACAGGACAGAGAGTGGAGAGCACCAGTTCCAACTGTCACAGGACAGAGAGTGGAGAGCACCAGTTCCAACTGTCACAGGACAGAGAGTGGAGAGCACCAGTTCCAACTGTCACAGGACAGAGAGTGGAGAGCACCAGTTCCAACTGTCACAGGACGGAGAGTGGAGAGCACCAGTTCCAACTGTCACAGGACAGAGAGTGGAGAGCACCAGTTCCAACTGTCACAGGACAGAGAGTGGAGAGCACCAGTTCCCACTGTCACAGGACAGAGAGTGGAGAGCACCAGTTCCAACTGTCACAGGACAGAGAGTGGAGAGCACCAGTTCCAACTGTCACAGGACAGAGAGTGGAGAGCACCAGTTCCCACTGTCACAGGACGGGAGAGTGGAGAGCACCAGTTCCCACTGTCACAGGACAGAGAGTGGAGAGCACCAGTTCCAACTGTCACAGGACAGAGAGTGGAGAGCACCAGTTCCCACTGTCACAGGACAGAGAGTGGAGAGCACCAGTTCCAACTGTCACAGGACAGAGAGTGGAGAGCACCAGTTCCAACTGTCACAGGACAGAGAGTGGAGAGCACCAGTTCCCACTGTCACAGGACAGAGAGTGGAGAGCACCAGTTCCAACTGTCACAGGACAGGAGAGTGGAGAGCACCAGTTCCAACTGTCACAGGACAGAGAGTGGAGAGCACCAGTTCCAACTGTCACAGGACAGAGAGTGGAGAGCACCAGTTCCCAACTGTCACAGGACAGAGAGTGGAGAGCACCAGTTCCAACTGTCACAGGACAGAGAGTGGAGAGCACCAGTTCCAACTGTCACTCAGGACAGAGAGTGGAGAGCACCAGTTCCAACTGTCACAGGACAGAGAGTGGAGAGCACCAGTCCAACTGTCACAGGACGGGAGAGTGGAGAGCACCAGTTCCAACTGTCACAGGACAGAGAGTGGAGAGCACCAGTTCCAACTGTCACAGGACAGAGAGTGGAGAGCACCAGTTCCAACTGTCACAGGACAGAGAGTGGAGAGCACCAGTTCCAACTGTCACAGGACAGAGAGTGGAGAGCACCAGTTCCAACTGTCACAGGACAGAGAGTGGAGAGCACCAGTTCCAACTGTCACAGGACAGAGAGTGGAGAGCACCAGTTCCAACTGTCACAGGACAGAGAGTGGAGAGCACCAGTTCCAACTGTCACAGGACAGAGAGTGGAGAGCACCAGTTCCAACTGTCACAGGACAGAGAGTGGAGAGCACCAGTTCCAACTGTCACAGGACAGAGAGTGGAGAGCACCAGTTCCAACTGTCACAGGACAGAGAGTGGAGAGCACCAGTTCCAACTGTCACAGGACAGAGAGTGGAGAGCACCAGTTCCAACTGTCACAGGACAGAGAGTGGAGAGCACCAGTTCCAACTGTCACAGGACAGAGAGTGGAGAGCACCAGTTCCAACTGTCACAGGACAGAGAGTGGAGAGCCAGTTCAACCAGGACGAGGTGGAGAGCACCAGTTCCAACTGTCACAGGACAGAGAGTGGAGAGCACCAGTTCGAGCACCAGTTCCAACTGTCACAGGACGGGAGAGTGGAGAGCACCAGTTCCAACTGTCACAGGACAGAGAGTGGAGAGCACCAGTTCCCACTGTCACAGGACGGGAGAGTGGAGAGCACCAGTTCCCACTGTCACAGGACAGAGAGTGGAGAGCACCAGTTCCAACTGTCACAGGACGGATGAGTGGAGAGCACCAGTTCCAACTGTCACAGGACAGAGAGTGGAGAGCACCAGTTCCCACTGTCACAGGACGGGAGAGTGGAGAGCACCAGTTCCCACTGTCACAGGAGAGAGAGTGGAGAGCACCAGTTCCCACTGTCACAGGACAGGAGAGTGGAGAGCACCAGTTCCAACTGTCACAGGACAGAGAGTGGAGAGCACCAGTTCCAACTGTCACAGGACGGGAGAGTGGAGAGCACCAGTTCCAACTGTCACAGGACAGAGAGTGGAGAGCAGCAGTTCCAACTGTCACAGGACAGAGAGTGGAGAGCACCAGTTCCCACTGTCACAGGACAGAGAGTGGAGAGCACCAGTTCCAACTGTCACAGGACGGGAGAGTGGAGAGCACCAGTTCCAACTGTCACAGGACAGAGAGTGGAGAGCACCAGTTCCAACTGTCACAGGACGGGAGAGTGGAGAGCACCAGTTCCCACTGTCACAGAACAGAGAGTGGAGAACACCAGTTCCAACTGTCACAGGACGGGAGAGTGGAGAGCACCAGTTCCCACTGTCACAGGACAGAGAGTGGAGAGCACCAGTTCCAACTGTCACAGGACAGAGAGTGGAGAGCACCAGTTCCAACTGTCACAGGACGGGAGAGTGGAGAGCACCAGTTCCAACTGTCACAGGACGGGAGAGTGGAGAGCACCAGTTCCAACTGTCACAGGACAGAGAGTGGAGAGCACCAGTTCCAACTGTCACAGGACAGAGAGTGGAGAGCACCAGTTCCTGCTGTCACAGGACGGGAGAGTGGAGGGCACCAGTTCCCACTGTCACAGGACGGGAGAGTGGAGAGCACAAGTTCCAACTGCCACAGGACGGGAGAGTGGAGAGCACCAGTTCCAACTGTCACAGGACGGGAGAGTGGAGAGCACCAGTTCCCACTGTCACAGGACGGGAGAGTGGAGAGCACCAGTTCCAACTGTCACAGGACAGAGAGTGGAGAGCACCAGTTCCCACTGTCACAGGACGGGAGAGTGGAGAGCACCAGTTCCAACTGTCACAGGACGGGAGAGTGGAGAGCACCAGTTCCAACTGTCACAGGACAGAGAGTGGAGAGCACCAGTTCCAACTGTCACAGGACAGAGAGTGGAGAGCACCAGTTCCAACTGTCACAGGACGGGAGAGTGGAGAGCACCAGTTCCCACTGTCACAGGACAGGAGAGTGGAGAGCACCAGTTCCCACTGTCACAGGACAGAGAGTGGAGAGCACCAGTTCCAACTGTCACAAGACAGAGAGTGGAGAGCACCAGTTCCAACTGTCACAGGCGAGAGAGTGGAGAGCACCAGTTCCAACTGTCACAGGACAGAGAGTGGAGAGCACCGGTTCCCACTGTCACAGGACGGGAGAGTGGAGAGCACCAGTTCCCACTGTCACAGGACAGAGAGTGGAGAGCACCAGTTCCAACTGTCACAGGACAGAGAGTGGAGAGCACCAGTTCCAACTGTCACAGGACAGAGAGTGGAGAGCACCAGTTCCAACTGTCACAGGACAGAGAGTGGAGAGCACCAGTTCCAACTGTCACAGGACAGAGAGTGGAGAGCACCAGTTCCCACTGTCACAGGACGGGAGAGTGGAGAGCACCAGTTCCAACTGTCACAGGACAGAGAGTGGAGAGCACCAGTTCCAACTGTCACAGGACGGGAGAGTGGAGAGCACCAGTTCCCACTGTCACAGGACGGGAGAGTGGAGAGCACCAGTTCCAACTGTCACAGGACGGGAGAGTGGAGAGCACCAGTTCCTACTGTCACAGGAGAGATAGTGGAGAGCACCAGTTCCCACTGTCACAGGATGGGAGAGTGGAGAGCACCAGTTCCAACTGTCACAGGACAGAGAGTGGAGAGCACCAGTTCCTACTGTCACAGGACGGGAGAGTGGAGAGCACCAGTTCCTACTGTCACAGGACAGAGAGTGGAGAGCACCAGTTCCTACTGTCACAGGACGGGAGAGTGGAGAGCACCAGTTCCTACTGTCACAGGACAGAGAGTGGAGAGCACCAGTTCCAACTGTCACAGGACGGGAGAGTGGAGAGCACCAGTTCCTACTGTCACAGGACGGGAGAGTGGAGAGCACCAGTTCCTACTGTCACAGGACAGAGAGTGGAGAGCACCAGTTCCTACTGTCACAGGACGGGAGAGTGGAGAGCACCAGCTCCAACTGTCACAGGACAGAGAGTGGAGAGCACCAGCTCCAACTGTCACAGGACAGAGAGTGGAGAGCACCAGTTCCAACTGTCACAGTAGAGAGAGTGGAGAGCACCAGTTCCAACTGTCACAGGACAGAGAGTGGAGAGCACCAGTTCCAACTGTCACAGGACGGGAGAGTGGAGAGCACCAGTTCCAACTGTCACAGGACGGGAGAGTGGAGAGCACCAGTTCCCACTGTCACAGGACAGAGAGTGGAGAGCACCAGTTCCAACTGTCACAGGACAGAGAGTGGAGAGCACCAGTTCCCACTGTCACAGGACAGAGAGTGGAGAGCACCAGTTCCAACTGTCACAGGACAGAGAGTGGAGAGCACCAGTTCCAACTGTCACAGGACAGAGAGTGGAGAGCACCAGTTCCAACTGTCACAGGACGGGAGAGTGGAGAGCACCAGTTCCAACTGTCACAGGACAGAGAGTGGAGAGCACCAGTTCCCACTGTCACAGGAGAGAGAGTGGAGAGCATCAGTTCCCACTGTCACAGGAGAGAGAGTGGAGAGCACCAGTTCCAACTGTCACAGGACAGAGAGTGGAGAGCACCAGTTCCCACTGTCACAGGAGAGAGAGTGGAGAGCACCAGTTCCAACTGTCACAGGACAGAGAGTGGAGAGCACCAGTTCCAACTGTCACAGGAGAGAGAGTGGAGAGCACCAGTTCCAACTGTCACAGGACAGAGAGTGGAGAGCACCAGTTCCAACTGTCACAGGACAGAGAGTGGAGAGCACCAGTTCCAACTGTCACAGGACAGAGAGTGGAGAGCACCAGTTCCCACTGTCACAGGAGAGAGAGTGGAGAGCACCAGTTCCAACTGTCACAGGACGGGAGAGTGGAGAGCACCAGTTCCAACTGTCACAGGAGAGAGAGTGGAGAGCACCAGTTCCAACTGTCACAGGACAGAGAGTGGAGAGCACCAGTTCCAACTGTCACAGGAGAGAGAGTGGAGAGCACCAGTTCCAACAGTCACAGGACAGAGAGTGGAGAGCACCAGTTCCCACTGTCACAGGACAGAGAGTGGAGAGCACCAGTTCCCACTGTCACAGGAGAGAGAGTGGAGAGCACCAGTTCCAACTGTCACAGGACGGGAGAGTGGAGAGTACCAGTTCCAACTGTCACAGGACGGGAGAGTGGAGAGCACCAGTTCCCACTGTCACAGGACAGAGAGTGGAGAGCACCAGTTCCTACTGTCACAGGACAGAGAGTGGAGAGCACCAATTCCCACTGTCACAGGAGAGAGAGTGGAGAGCACCAGTTCCAACTGTCAGAGGACAGAGAGTGGAGAGCACCAGTTCCAACTGTCGCAGGACGGGAGAGTGGAGAGCACCAGTTCCAACTGTCACAGGACAGAGAGTGGAGAGCACCAGTTCCAACTGTCAGAGGACAGAGAGTGGAGAGCACCAGTTCCAACTGTCAGAGGACAGAGAGTGGAGAGCACCAGTTCCAACTGTCACAGGACGGGAGAGTGGAGAGCACCAGTTCCAACTGTCACAGGACAGAGAGTGGAGAGCACCAGTTCCCACTGTCACAGGACAGAGAGTGGAGAGCACCAGTTCCAACTGTCACAGGACGGGAGAGTGGAGAGCACCAGTTCCCACTGTCACAGGACAGAGAGTGGAGAGCACCAGTTCCCACTGTCACAGGACAGAGAGTGGAGAGCACCAGTTCCCACTGTCACAGGACAGAGAGTGGAGAGCACCAGTTCCAACTGTCACAGGACAGAGAGTGGAGAGCACCAGTTCCAACTGTCACAGGACAGAGAGTGGAGAGCACCAGTTCCAACTGTCACAGGACAGAGAGTGGAGAGCACCAGTTCCCACTGTCACAGGACAGAGAGTGGAGAGCACCAGTTCCAACTGTCACAGGACGGGAGAGTGGAGAGCACCAGTTCCAACGGTCACAGGACGGGAGAGTGGAGAGCACCAGTTCCAACTGTCACAGGACAGAGAGTGGAGAGCACCAGTTCCCACTGTCACAGGACAGAGAGTGGAGAGCACCAGTTCCAACTGTCACAGGACGGGAGAGTGGAGAGCACCAGTTCCAACGGTCACAGGACGGGAGAGTGGAGAGCACCAGTTCCAACTGTCACAGGACAGAGAGTGGAGAGCACCAGTTCCCACTGTCACAGGACAGAGAGTGGAGAGCAACAGTTCCAACTGTCACAGGACGGGAGAGTGGAGAGCACCAGTTCCCACTGTCACAGGACAGAGAGTGGAGAGCACCAGTTCCAACTGTCACAGGACGGGAGAGTGGAGAGCACCAGTTCCAACTGTCACAGGACAGAGAGTGGAGAGCACCAGTTCCCACTGTCACAGGACAGAGAGTGGAGAGCACCAGTTCCAACTGTCACAGGACGGGAGAGTGGAGAGCACCAGTTCCCACTGTCACAGGACAGAGAGTGGAGAGCACCAGTTCCCACTGTCACAGGACAGAGAGTGGAGAGCACCAGTTCCCACTGTCACAGGACAGAGAGTGGAGAGCACCAGTTCCAACTGTCACAGGACAGAGAGTGGAGAGCACCAGTTCCAACTGTCACAGGACAGAGAGTGGAGAGCACCAGTTCCAACTGTCACAGGACAGAGAGTGGAGAGCACCAGTTCCAACTGTCACAGGACAGAGAGTGGAGAGCACCAGTTCCAACTGTCACAGGACAGAGAGTGGAGAGCACCAGTTACAACTGTCACAGGAGAGAGAGTGGAGAGCACAAGTTCCAACTGTCACAGGACAGAGAGTGGAGAGCACCAGTTCCAACTGTCACAGGACGGGAGAGTGGAGAGCACCAGTTCCAACTGTCACAGGACAGAGAGTGGAGAGCACCAGTTCCAACTGTCACAGGACGGGAGAGTGGAGAGCACCAGTTCCAACTGTCACAGGACGTGAGAGTGGAGAGCACCAGTTCCAACTGTCACAGGACGGGAGAGTGGAGAGCACCAGTTCCCACTGTCAC
This sequence comes from Pristiophorus japonicus, assembly GCF_044704955.1. NCBI lineage: Eukaryota > Metazoa > Chordata > Chondrichthyes > Pristiophoridae > Pristiophorus > Pristiophorus japonicus. The sequence continues at coordinate 10,990 of NW_027252762.1, forward strand.
AGGACGGGAGAGTGGAGAGCACCAGTTCCCACTGTCACAGGACGGGAGAGTGGAGAGCACCAGTTCCCACTGTCACAGGAGAGAGAGTGGAGAGCACCAGTTCCAACTGTCACAGGAGAGAGAGTGGAGAGCACCAGTTCCAACTGTCACAGGACGGGAGAGTGGAGAGCACCAGTTCCAACTGTCATAGGACAGAGAGTGGAGAGCACCAGTTCCAACTGTCACAGGAGAGAGAGTGGAGAGCACCAGTTCCAACTGTCACAGGACGGGAGAGTGGAGAGCACCAGTTCCCACTGTCACAGGAGAGAGAGTGGAGAGCACCAGTTCCAACTGTCACAGGAGAGAGAGTGGAGAGCACCAGTTCCAACTGTCACAGGACAGAGAGTGGAGAGCACCAGTTCCAACTGTCACAGGACGGGAGAGTGGAGAGCACCAGTTCCAACTGTCACAGGACAGAGAGTGGAGAGCACCAGTTCCCACTGTCACAGGACGGGAGAGTGGAGAGCACCAGTTCCCACTGTCACAGGACAGAGAGTGGAGAGCACCAGTTCCTACTGTCACAGGACGGGAGAGTGGAGAGCACCAGTTCCAACTGTCAAAGGACGGGAGAGTGGAGAGCACCAGTTCCAACTGTCACAGGACAGAGAGTGGAGAGCACCAGTTCCTACTGTCACAGGACAGAGAGTGGAGAGCACCAGTTCCTACTGTCACAGGACGGGAGAGTGGAGAGCACCAGTTCCAACTGTCACAGGACAGAGAGTGGAGAGCACCAGTTCCAACTGTCACAGGACAGAGAGTGGAGAGCACCAGTTCCAACTGTCACAGGACAGAGAGTGGAGAGCACCAGTTCCAACTGTCACAGGACAGAGAGTGGAGAGCACCAGTTCCAACTGTCACAGGACAGAGAGTGGAGAGCACCAGTTCCAACTCTCACAGGACAGAGAGTGGAGAGCACCAGTTCCCACTGTCACAGGACGGGAGAGTGGAGAGCACCAGTTCCCACTGTCACAGGACAGAGAGTGGAGAGCACCAGTTCCTACTGTCACAGGACGGGAGAGTGGAGAGCACCAGTTCCAACTGTCAAAGGACGGGAGAGTGGAGAGCACCAGTTCCAACTGTCACAGGGCAGAGAGTGGAGAGCACCAGTTCCAACTGTCACAGGACAGAGAGTGGAGAGCACCAGTTCCCACTGTCACAGGACAGAGAGTGGAGAGCACCAGTTCCCACTGTCACAGGACAGAGAGTGGAGAGCACCAGTTCCCACTGTCACAGGACAGAGAGTGGAGAGCACCAGTTCCAACTGTCACAGGGCAGAGAGTGGAGAGCACCAGTTCCAACTGTCACAGGACAGAGAGTGGAGAGCACCAGTTCCTACTGTCACAGGACAGAGAGTGGAGAGCACCAGTTCCTACTGTCACAGGACGGGAGAGTGGAGAGCACCAGTTCCAACTGTCACAGGGCAGAGAGTGGAGAGCACCAGTTCCAACTGTCACAGGACAGAGAGTGGAGAGCACCAGTTCCAACTGTCACAGGACAGAGAGTGGAGAGCACCAGTTCCTACTGTCACAGGACAGAGAGTGGAGAGTACCAGTTCCAACTGTCACAGGACAGAGAGTGGAGAGTACCAGTTCCAACTGTCACAGGACGGAGAGTGGAGAGCACCAGTTCCAACTGTCACAGGACAGAGAGTGGAGAGCACCAGTTCCAACTGTCACAGGACGGAGAGTGGAGAGCACCAGTTCCAACTGTCACAGGACAGAGAGTGGAGAGCACCAGTTCCAACTGTCACAGGAGAGAGAGTGGAGAGCACCAGTTCCCACTGTCACAGGAGAGAGAGTGGAGAGCACCAGTTCCCACTGTCACAGGAGAGAGAGTGGAGAGCATCAGTTCCCACTGTCACAGGAGAGAGAGTGGAGAGCACCAGTTCCAACTGTCACAGGACAGAGAGTGGAGAGCACCAGTTCCAACTGTCACAGGAGAGAGAGTGGAGAGCACCAGTTCCCACTGTCACAGGAGAGAGAGTGGAGAGCACCAGTTCCAACTGTCACAGGACAGAGAGTGGAGAGCACCAGTTCCCACTGTCACAGGACGGGAGAGTGGAGAGCACCAGTTCCAACTGTCACAGGACAGAGAGCGGAGAGCACCAGTTCCTACTGTCACAGGACAGAGAGTGGAGAGCACCAGTTCCAACTGTCACAGGACAGAGAGTGGAGAGCACCAGTTCCAACTGTCACAGGACGGGAGAGTGGAGAGCACCAGTTCCAACTGTCACAGGACAGAGAGTGGAGAGCACCAGTTCCCACTGTCACAGGACAGAGAGTGGAGAGCACCAGTTCCAACTGTCACAGGACAGAGAGTGGAGAGCACCAGTTCCAACTGTCACAGGACGGGAGAGTGGAGAGCACCAGTTCCAACTGTCACAGGACGGGAGAGTGGAGAGCACCAGTTCCAACTGTCACAGGACAGAGAGTGGAGAGCACCAGTTCCAACTGTCACAGGACAGAGAGTGGAGAGCACCAGTTCCCACTGTCACAGGACAGAGAGTGGAGAGCACCAGTTCCCACTGTCACAGGACGGGAGAGTGGAGAGCACCAGTTCCAACTGTCACAGGACAGAGAGTGGAGAGCACCAGTTCCCACTGTCACAGGACGGGAGAGTGGAGAGCACCAGTTCCAACTGTCACAGGACGGGAGAGTGGAGAGCACCAGTTCCAACTGTCACAGGACGGGAGAGTGGAGAGCACCAGTTCCAACTGTCACAGGACGGGAGAGTGGAGAGCACCAGTTCCAACTGTCACAGGACGGGAGATTGGAGAGCACCAGTTCCAACTGTCACAGGACGGGAGAGTGGAGAGCACCAGTTCCCACTGTCACAGGACAGGAGAGTGGAGAGCACCAGTTCCCACTGTCACAGGACAGAGAGTGGAGAGCACCAGTTCCAACTGTCACAAGACAGAGAGTGGAGAGCACCAGTTCCAACTGTCACAGGCGAGAGAGTGGAGAGCACCAGTTCCAACTGTCACAGGACAGAGAGTGGAGAGCACCAGTTCCCACTGTCACAGGACGGGAGAGTGGAGAGCACCAGTTCCAACTGTCACAGGACAGAGAGTGGAGAGCACTAGTTCCAACTGTCACAGGACGGGAGAGTGGAGAGCACCAGTTCCCACTGTCACAGGACGGGAGAGTGGAGAGCACCAGTTCCAACTGTCACAGGACGGGAGAGTGGAGAGCACCAGTTCCTACTGTCACAGGAGAGATAGTGGAGAGCACCAGTTCCCACTGTCACAGGATGGGAGAGTGGAGAGCACCAGTTCCAACTGTCACAGGACAGAGAGTGGAGAGCACCAGTTCCGACTGTCACAGGACGGGAGAGTGGAGAGCACCAGTTCCTACTGTCACAGGACAGAGAGTGGAGAGCACCAGTTCCTACTGTCACAGGACGGGAGAGTGGAGAGCACCAGTTCCTACTGTCACAGGACAGAGAGTGGAGAGCACCAGTTCCAACTGTCACAGGACGGGAGAGTGGAGAGCACCAGTTCCTACTGTCACAGGACGGGAGAGTGGAGAGCACCAGTTCCTACTGTCACAGGACAGAGAGTGGAGAGCACCAGTTCCTACTGTCACAGGACAGAGAGTGGAGAGCACCAGCTCCAACTGTCACAGGACAGAGAGTGGAGAGCACCAGTTCCAACTGTCACAGGAGAGAGAGTGGAGAGCACCAGTTCCAACTGTCACAGGACAGAGAGTGGAGAGCACCAGTTCCCACTGTCACAGGACAGAGAGTGGAGAGCACCAGTTCCAACTGTCACAGGAGAGAGAGTGGAGAGCACCAGTTCCCACTGTCACAGGACGGGAGAGTGGAGAGCACCAGTTCCCACTGTCACAGGAGAGAGAGTGGAGAGCACCAGTTCCAACTGTCACAGGAGAGAGAGTGGAGAGCACCAGTTCCAACTGTCACAGGACAGAGAGTGGAGAGCACCAGTTCCCACTGTCACAGGACAGAGAGTGGAGAGCACCAGTTCCAACTGTCACAGGACGGGAGAGTGGAGAGCAGCAGTTCCCACTGTCACAGGAGAGAGAGTGGAGAGCACCAGTTCCAACTGTCACAGGAGAGAGAGTGGAGAGCACCAGTTCCCACTGTCACAGGAGAGAGAGTGGAGAGCACCAGTTCCAACTGTCAGAGGACAGAGAGTGGAGAGCACCAGTTCCCACTGTCACAGGACAGAGAGTGGAGAGTACCAGTTCCAACTGTCACAGAAGAGAGAGTGGAGAGCACCAGTTCCAACTGTCACAGGACGGGAGAGTGGAGAGTACCAGTTCCAACTGTCAGAGGACAGAGAGTGGAGAGCACCAGTTCCAACTGTCACAGGACAGAGAGTGGAGAGCACCAGTTCCAACTGTCAGAGGACAGAGAGTGGAGAGCACCAGTTCCCACTGTCACAGGACAGAGAGTGGAGAGCACCAGTTCCCACTGTCACAGGACGGGAGAGTGGAGAGCACCAGTTCCAACTGTCACAGGACGGGAGAGTGGAGAGTACCAGTTCCAACTGTCACAGGACGGGAGAGTGGAGAGCACCAGTTCCCACTGTCACAGGACAGGAGAGTGGAGAGCACCAGTTCCAACTGTCACAGGACAGGAGAGTGGAGAGCACCAGTTCCAACTGTCAGAGGACAGAGAGTGGAGAGCACCAGTTCCCACTGTCACAGGACAGAGAGTGGAGAGCACCAGTTCCAACTGTCACAGGACGGGAGAGTGGAGAGCACCAGTTCCCACTGTCACAGGACGGGAGAGTGGAGAGCACCAGTTCCAACTGTCACAGGACAGTGAGTGGAGAGCACCAGTTCCAACTGTCACAGGACGGGAGAGTGGAGAGCACCAGTTCCAACTGTCACAGGACAGTGAGTGGAGAGCCCCAGTTCCCACTGTCACAGGACGGGAGAGTGGAGAGCACCAGTTCCAACTGTCACAGGACAGTGAGTGGAGAGCACCAGTTCCAACTGTCACAGGACGGGAGAGTGGAGAGCACCAGTTCCAACTGTCACAGGACAGAGAGTGGAGAGCACCAGTTCCCACTGTCACAGGACGGGAGAGTGGAGAGCACCAGTTCCAACTGTCACAGGACAGTGAGTGGAGAGCACCAGTTCCAACTGTCACAGGACGGGAGAGTGGAGAGCACCAGTTCCAACTGTCACAGGACGGGAGAGTGGAGAGCACCAGTTCCAACTGTCACAGGACGGGAGAGTGGAGAGCACCAGTTCCAACTGTCAGAGGACAGAGAGTGGAGAGCACCAGTTCCAACTGTCACAGGACAGAGAGTGGAGAGCACCAGTTCCCACTGTCACAGGACAGAGAGTGGAGAGCACCAGTTCCAACTGTCACAGGAGAGAGAGTGGAGAGCACCAGTTCCCACTGTCACAGGACAGAGAGTGGAGAGCACCAGTTCCCACTGTCACAGGAGAGAGAGTGGAGAGCACCAGTTCCAACTGTCACAGGACGGGAGAGTGGAGAGCACCAGTTCCAACTGTCACAGGACAGAGAGTGGAGAGCACCAGTTCCAACTGTCACAGGACAGAGAGTGGAGAGCACCAGTTCCAACTGTCACAGGAGAGAGAGTGGAGAGCACCAGTTCCAACTGTCACAGGACAGAGAGTGGAGAGCACCAGTTCCAACTGTCACAGGACGTGAGAGTGGAGAGCACCAGTTCCCACTGTCACAGGAGAGAGAGTGGAGAGCACCAGTTCCCACTGTCACAGGACAGAGAGTGGAGAGCACCAGTTCCAACTGTCACAGGACAGAGAGTGGAGAGCACCAGTTCCAACTGTCACAGGACGGGAGAGTGGAGAGCACCAGTTCCCACTGTCACAGGAGAGAGAGTGGAGAGCACCAGTTCCAACTGTCACAGGACGGGAGAGTGGAGAGCACCAGTTCCAACTGTCACAGGACAGAGAGTGGAGAGCACCAGTTCCAACTGTCACAGGACAGAGAGTGGAGAGCACCAGTTCCAACTGTCACAGGACGGGAGAGTGGAGAGCACCAGTTCCAACTGTCACAGGACAGAGAGTGGAGAGCACCAGTTCCAACTGTCACAGGACGGGAGAGTGGAGAGCACCAGTTCCAACTGTCACAGGACAGAGAGTGGAGAGCACCAGTTCCAACTGTCACAGGACAGAGAGTGGAGAGCACCAGTTCCCACTGTCACAGGACGGGAGAGTGGAGTGCACCAGTTCCTACTGTCACAGGACGGGAGAGTGGAGAGCACCAGTTCCAACTGTCACAGGGCAGAGAGTGGAGAGCACCAGTTCCCACTGTCACAGGACAGAGAGTGGAGAGCACCAGTTCCAACTATCACAGGACGGGAGAGTGGAGAGCACCAGTTGCAACTGTCACAGGACAGAGAGTGGAGAGCACCAGTTCCAACTGTCACAGGACGGGAGAGTGGAGAGCACCAGTTCCAACTGTCACAGGACAGAGAGTGGAGAGCACCAGTTCCCACTGTCACAGGACAGAGAGTGGAGAGCACCAGTTCCAACTGTCACAGGACGGGAGAGTGGAGAGCACCAGTTCCAACTGTCACAGGACAGAGAGTGGAGAGCACCAGTTCCAACTGTCACAGGACAGAGAGTGGAGAGCACCAGTTCCAACTGTCACAGGACAGAGAGTGGAGAGCACCAGTTCCAACTGTCACAAGACAGAGAGTGGAGAGCACCAGTTCCCACTGTCACAGGATGGGAGAGTGGAGAGCACCAGTTCCCACTGTCACAGGACAGAGAGTGGAGAGCACCAGTTCCAACACTTACAGGACAGAGATTGGAGAGCACCAGTTCCAACTGTCACAGGAGAGAGAGTGGAGAGCACCAGTTCCAACTGTCACAGGACAGAGAGTGGAGAGCACCAGTTCCCACTGTCACAGGACGGGAGAGTGGAGAGCACCAGTTCCCACTGTCACAGGACAGAGAGTGGAGAGCACCAGTTCCAACTGTCACAGGAGAGAGAGTGGAGAGCACCAGTTCCAACTGTCACAGGAGAGAGAGTGGAGAGCACCAGTTCCCACTGTCACAGGACGGGAGAGTGGAGAGCACCAGTTCCCACTGTCACAGGACAGAGAGTGGAGAGCACCAGTTCCAACTGTCACAGGAGAGAGAGTGGAGAGCACCAGTTCCCACTGTCACAGGACGGGAGAGTGGAGAGCACCAGTTCCCACTGTCACAGGACAGAGAGTGGAGAGCACCAGTTCCAACTGTCAGAGGACAGAGAGTGGAGAGTACCAGTTCCCACTGTCACAGGACAGAGAGTGGAGAGCACCAGTTCCAACTGTCACAGGACAGGAGAGTGGAGAGCACCAGTTCCCACTGTCACAGGACAGAGAGTGGAGAGCACCAGTTCCAACTGTCAGAGGACAGAGAGTGGAGAGTACCAGTTCCAACTGTCACAGAAGAGAGAGTGGAGAGCACAAATTCCAACTGTCACAGGACGGGAGAGTGGAGAGTACCAGTTCCAACTGTCACAGGACGGGAGAGTGGAGAGCACCAGTTCCCACTGTCACAGGACAGAGAGTGGAGAGTACCAGTTCCAACTGTCACAGAAGAGAGAGTGGAGAGCACCAGTTCCAACTGTCACAGGACGGGAGAGTGGAGAGCACCAGTTCCAACTGTCACAGGACAGAGAGTGGAGAGCACCAGTTCCAACTGTCACAGGACGGGAGAGTGGAGAGTACCAGTTCCAACTGTCAGAGGACAGAGAGTGGAGAGCACCAGTTCCAACTGTCACAGGACAGAGAGTGGAGAGCACCAGTTCCAACTGTCAGAGGACAGAGAGTGGAGAGCACCAGTTCCCACTGTCACAGGACAGAGAGTGGAGAGCACCAGTTCCAACTGTCACAGGACGGGAGAGTGGAGAGTACCAGTTCCAACTGTCACAGGACGGGAGAGTGGAGAGCACCAGTTCCAACTGTCACAGGACGGGAGAGTGGAGAGCACCAGTTCCAACTGTCACAGGACGGGAGAGTGGAGAGCACCAGTTCCCACTGTCACAGGACGGGAGAGTGGAGAGCACCAGTTCCAACTGTCACAGGACGGGAGAGTGGAGAGCACCAGTTCCCACTGTCACAGGACAGGAGAGTGGAGAGCACCAGTTCCAACTGTCACAGGACAGGAGAGTGGAGAGCACCAGTTCCAACTGTCACAGGACAGAGAGTGGAGAGCACCAGTTCCCACTGTCACAGGACAGGAGAGTGGAGAGCACCAGTTCCAACTGTCGCAGGACGGGAGAGTGGAGAGCACCAGTTCCAACTGTCACAGGACGGGAGAGTGGAGAGCACCAGTTCCCACTGTCACAGGACAGAGAGTGGAGAGCACCAGTTCCAACTGTCACAGGACGGGAGAGTGGAGAGCACCAGTTCCAACTGTCACAGGACAGAGAGTGGAGAGCACCAGTTCCAACTGTCACAGGACGGGAGAGTGGAGAGCACCAGTTCCCACTGTCACAGGACAGAGAGTGGAGAGTACCAGTTCCAACTGTCACAGAAGAGAGAGTGGAGAGCACCAGTTCCAACTGTCACAGGACGGGAGAGTGGAGAGCACCAGTTCCAACTGTCACAGGACAGAGAGTGGAGAGCACCAGTTCCAACTGTCACAGGACGGGAGAGTGGAGAGTACCAGTTCCAACTGTCAGAGGACAGGAGAGTGGAGAGCACCAGTTCCAACTGTCACAGGACAGAGAGTGGAGAGCACCAGTTCCAACTGTCAGAGGACGGGAGAGTGGAGAGCACCAGTTCCAACTGTCACAGGACGGGAGAGTGGAGAGCACCAGTTCCAACTGTCACAGGACGGGAGAGTGGAGAGCACCAGTTCCAACTGTCACAGGACGGGAGAGTGGAGAGTACCAGTTCCAACTGTCACAGGACGGGAGAGTGGAGAGCACCAGTTCCAACTGTCACAGGACGGGAGAGTGGAGAGCACCAGTTCCAACTGTCACAGGACGGGAGAGTGGAGAGCACCAGTTCCAACTGTCACAGGACGGGAGAGTGGAGAGCACCAGTTCCAACTGTCACAGGAACGGGAGAGTGGAGAGCACCAGTTCCACTGTCACAGGACAGGAGAGTGGAGAGCACCAGTTCCAACTGTCACAGGACAGGAGAGTGGAGAGCACCAGTTCCAACTGTCAGAGGACAGAGAGTGGAGAGCACCAGTTCCCACTGTCACTAATTCTCAGGACAGAGAGTGGAGAGCACCAGTTCCAACTGTCACAGGACGGGAGAGTGGAGAGCACCAGTTCCAACTGTCACAGGACAGAGAGTGGAGAGCACCAGTTCCAACTGTCACAGGACAGAGAGTGGAGAGCACCAGTTCCAACTGTCACAGGACAGGAGAGTGGAGAGCACCAGTTCCAACTGTCAGAGGACAGAGAGTGGAGAGCACCAGTTCCAACTGTCACAGGACGGGAGAGTGGAGAGCACCAGTTCCAACTGTCACAGGACGGGAGAGTGGAGAGCACCAGTTCCAACTGTCACAGGACAGAGAGTGGAGAGCACCAGTTCCAACTGTCACAGGACAGAGAGTGGAGAGCACCAGTTCCAACTGTCGAGAGTGGAGAGCACCAGTTCCAACTGTCACAGGAGAGAGAGTGGAGAGCACCAGTTCCAACTGTCACAGGACAGAGAGTGGAGAGCACCAGTTCCAACTGTCACAGGACGTGAGAGTGGAGAGCACCAGTTCCCACTGTCACAGGAGAGAGAGTGGAGAGCACCAGTTCCCACTGTCACAGGACGGGAGAGTGGAGAGCACCAGTTCCAACTGTCACAGGACAGAGAGTGGAGAGCACCATTTCCAACTGTCACAGGAGAGAGAGTGGAGAGCACCAGTTCCAACTGTCACAGGACGGGAGAGTGGAGAGCACCAGTTCCCACTGTCACAGGAAAGAGAGTGGAGAGCACCAGTTCCAACTGTCACAGGACGGGAGAGTGGAGAGCACCAGTTCAAACTGTCACAGGACAGAGAGTGGAGAGCACCAGTTCCAACTGTCACAGGACAGAGAGTGGAGAGCACCAGTTCCCACTGTCACAGGACGGGAGAGTGGAGTGCACCAGTTCCTACTGTCACAGGACGGGAGAGTGGAGAGCACCAGTTCCAACTGTCACAGGGCAGAGAGTGGAGAGCACCAGTTGCAACTGTCACAGGACAGAGAGTGGAGAGCACCAGTTCCAACTGTCACAGGACGGGAGAGTGGAGAGCACCAGTTCCAACTGTCACAGGACAGAGAGTGGAGAGCACCAGTTCCCACTGTCACAGGACAGAGAGTGGAGAGCACCAGTTCCAACTGTCACAGGACGGAGAGTGGAGAGCACCAGTTCCAACTGTCACAGGACAGAGAGTGGAGAGCACCAGTTCCAACTGTCACAGGACAGAGAGTGGAGAGCACCAGTTCCAACTGTCACAGGACAGAGAGTGGAGAGCACCAGTTCCA
>NW_027252764.1:0-21432 GCF_044704955.1 Pristiophorus japonicus
TGAGGGGAGAGGTCCCGAGGGGAGGGGAGGGGAGATGAGAGTGTCTCGGGGGAGGGGAGAGTGTCCTGAGGGGAGGGGAGGGTGCGTGACCCGGGGGGAGAGGAGAGGAGAGGGGAGGGGAGGGGAGGTTGAGTGTCCCGGGGGGAGGGGAGGGGAGAGTGGAGTGTCCCGAGGGGAGGGGAGTGTGTGTGTCCCGGGGGGAGAGGGGAGGGGAGGGGAGGGTGAGTGTCCCGAGGGGAGGGGAGGGGTGGGCAAGTGTCCCGGGGGGGGAGGGGAAGGTGAGTGTCCCGGGGGGGAGGGGAGGAGAGGGGAGAGTGTCCCGAGGGGAGGGGAGGGGAGGGAGGGGAGTGTGTCCCGGGGGGGAGGGGAGGGGAGAGTGCTCGTGGGGGAGGTGAGAGTGTCCCGAGGGGGGGTGAGGGGAGATGAGAGTGTCTCGGGGGAGGGGAGAGTGTCCTGAGGGGAGGGGAGGGTGGGTGTCCCGGGGGGAGAGGAGAGGAGAGGGGAGGGGAGGGGAGGGTGAGTGTCCCGGGGGGAGGGGAGGGAGGGAGAGTGTCCCGAGGGGAGGGGAGGGGAGGGGAGGGGAGTGTGTCCCGGGGGGGAGGGGAGGGGAGAGAGTCCCGGGGGGGGAGGGGAGAGTGTCCCGAGGGGAGGAGAGGGGAGGGGAGAGTGTCCCGAGGGGAGGGGAGGAGGGGAGAGTGTCCCGGGGCAGGGGAGGGGAGGGGAGAGTGTCCCGGGGGGAGGGGAGGGGAGAGTGCTCGTGGGGGAGGTGAGAGTGTCCCGAGGGGAGGGGAGGGGAGATGAGAGTGTCTCGGGGGAGGGGAGAGTGTCCTGAGGGGAGGGGAGGGTGGGTGTCCCGGGGGGAGAGGAGAGGAGAGGGGAGGGGAGGGGAGGTTGAGTGTCCCGGGGGGAGGGGAGGAGAGGGGAGAGTGTCCCCGAGGGGAGGGGAGGGGAGGGGGAGGGGAGTGTGTCCCGCGGGCAGGGGGAGGGGAGGGGAGAGTGTCCCGCGGGGAGGGGAGGGGGAGGGGAGAGTGTCCGGGGGGAGGGGAGGAGAGAGTGTCCTTGGGGGAGGGGAGAGTGTCTCGAGGGGAGGGGAGGGGAGATGAGAGTGTCCTCGGGGGGAGGGGGAGAGTGTCCCTGAGGGGAGGGGAGGGTGCGTGCCCCGGGGGGAGAGGAGAGGAGAGGGGAGGGGAGGGGAGGTTGAGTGTCCCGGGGGGAGGGGAGGGGAGGAGAGTGTCCCAAGGGGAGGGGAGTGTGAGTGTCCCGGGAGGAGAGGGGAGGGGAGGGGAGGGTGAGTGTCCCGAGGGGAGGGGAGGGTGAGAGTCCGGGGGAGGGGAGGGGAGGGCAAGTGTCCCGGGGGGAGGGGAGGTGAGTGTCCCGGGGGGAGGGGGAGGGTGAGTGTCCCAGACGGGTGGGGAGGGGAGGGTGAGTGTCCCCGGGGGGGGAGGGGAGGGGGAGGGTGAGTGTCCCGGGGGGAGGGGAGGGGAGGGTGAGTGTACCGGGGGGAGGGGAGGGGAGGGTGAGTGTCGCGGGGGAGATGGGAGGGGAGGGTGAGTGTCCCGGGGGGGAGGGGAGGGGAGGGTGAGTGTCGCGGGTGGAATGGGAAGGGGGAGTGTCCCAGGGGGGTAGAGTGTCCGAGGGGAGGGGAGAGTGTCCCAGGGGGAGGGGTGGGGTGAGTGTCCCTGGGGGAGGGGAGGGGAGAGTGTCCGGGGGGAGGGGATAGTGTCCCGAGGGGAGGGGGAGGGAGGGGAGAGTGTCCCGGGAGGAGGGGAGGGGAGGGGAGAGTGTCCCGGGGGAGGGGAGGCGAGAGTCTCCCGGGGGAGGGGAGAGTGTCTCAGGGGGAGGGGGAGAGTGTCTCGGGGAGGGAGAGTGTCTCGGGGAGGGGAGATGTCTCGGGGAAGGGAGAGTGTTCTCAGGGGAAGGGGAGAGTGTCTCAGGGGGAGGGGAGAGTGTCTCAGGGGGAGGGGAGAGTGCCCTCAGGGGAGGGGAGAAAGTGTCTCAGGGGGAGGGGAGTGTCTCGGGGGAGGGGAGAGTGTCTCAGGGGTGGGAGAGTGGCTCGGGGGAGGGGAGAGTGTCTCGGGGAAGGGGAGAGTGTCTCGGGGAGGAGAGAGTTGTCTCAGGGGAGGGGAGAGAGTCTCAGGGGGGAGGGGCAAGTGTCTCGGGGGAAGGGGAGAGTGTCTCGGGGAGGGGAGAGTGTCTCAGGGGGAAGGGAGGGGAGAGTGTCCCCCGGGGGAGGGGAGGGGAGAGGTGTTCAGAAGGGAGTGGAGGGAGAGTGTCCCAAGGGGAGGAGAGTGTCCCAGGGGTGGGGAGAGGTGTCCCCGGGGGGAGGGGAGAGTGTCCGCGAGGGGAGGGGAAAGGAGGGTGTCCCAGGGGGAGGGGAGGGAGAGTGGTCCCCAGGGGGAGGGAGGGGTGAGCGTCCCAGGATGAGGTGAGGGGTGAGTGTCCCGGGGGAGGGGAGAGTGTGCCAGTGGGAGGGGAGGGGAGAGTGTCCCAGTGGGAGGGGAGGGGAGAGTGTCCCAGGGGGAGGGGAGGGAGAGTGTCCCCGGGGGAGGGAAGATGAGAGTGTCCCGGGGGAGAGGGGAGGGGAGGGTGAGTGTCCCGAGGGAGGGGAGAGTGTCCCAGGGGAAGGGGAGGGGAGAGTGCCCGGGGGGAGGGGAGGGGAGAGAGGCCGGGGGGAGGGGCGGGGAGGGGAGGGTGAGTGTCCCGGGGGAGCGGAGGGGAGGGTGAGTGTCGCAGGGGGAGGGGAGGGGAGGGTGAGTGTCCCGAGGGGAGGGGGAGAGTGTCCCAGGGGAAGGGGAGGGGAGAGTGCCCGGGGGGAGGGGAGGGGAGAGAGGCCGGGGGGGAGGGGCGGGGAGGGGAGGGTGAGTGTCCCGGGGGAGCGGAGGGGAGGGTGAGTGTCGCAGGGGGAGGGGAGGGGAGGGTGAGTGTCCCGGGTGGAGGGGAAGGTGAGTGTCCCGGGGGAGGGGAGTGTGTCCCGAGCGGAGTGGAGAGTGTCCCAGGGGGATGGGAGGGGAGAGTGTCCCCGGTGGATGGGAGGGGTGAGTGTCCCGGGGGGAGGGGAGGGGAGAGAGTCCGGGGGGGAGGGGAGAGTGTCCCGAGGGCAGGAGAGGGGAGGGGAGAGTGTCCCGAAGGGAGGGGAGGAGAGGGGAGATTGTCCCGGGGGCAGGGGAGGGGAGGGGAGAGTGTCCCGGGGGGAGGGGAGGGGAGAGTGCCCATGGGAGAGGGGAGAGTGTCCCGAGGGGAGGGGAGGGGAGATGAGAGTGTCTCGGGGGAGGGGAGAGTGTCCTGAGGGGAGGGGAGGGTGCGTGTCCCGGGGGGGAGAGAGAGAGGAGACTGGAGGGGAGGGGAGGTTGAGTGTCCCGGGGGAGGGGAGGGGAGGGGAGAGTGTCCCGAGGGGAGGGGGGAGTGTCCCGGGGGCAGGGGAGGGGAGGGGAGAGTGTCCCGCGGGGAGGGGAGGGGAGGGGAGAGTGTCCGGGGGGAGGGGAGGAGAGAGTGCCCGTGGGGGAGGGGGAGAGTGTCCCGAGGGGAGGGGAGGGGAGATGAGAGTGTCTCGGGGGACGGGAGAGTGTCCTGAGGGGAGGGGAGGGTGCGTGTCCCGGGGGGAGAGGAGAGGAGAGGGGAGGGGAGGTTGAGTGTCCCGGGGGGAGGGGAGGGGAGGGTGAGTGTCCCGAGGGGAGGGGAGGGTGAGTGTCCCGAGGGGAGGGGAGGGCAAGTGTCCCGGGGGGAGGGGGAAGGTGAGTGTCCCGAGGGGAGGGGAGGGTGAGTGTTCCAGACGGGTGGGGAGGGGGAGGGTGAGTGTCCCGGGGGGGAGGGGAGGGGAGGGTGAGTGTCCCGGGGGGGAGGGGAAGGTGAGTGTCCCGAGGGGAGGGGAGGGTGAGTGTCCCAGACGGGTGGGGAGGGGAGGGTGAGTGTCCCCGGGGGGGAGGGGAGGGGAGGGTGAGTGTCCCGGGGGGAGGGGAGGGGAGGGTGAGTGTACCGGGGGGAGGGGAGGGTGAGTGTACCGGGGGGGAGGGGAGGGGAGGGTGAGTGTCACGGGGGGGAGGGGAGGGGAGCGTGAGTGTCCCGGAGGGAGGGGAGGGTGAGTGTCCCGGGGGGGAGGGGAGGGGAGGGTGAGTGTCGCGGGTGGAGGGGAAGGGGTGTGTCCCGGGGCGGTAGAGTGTCCCGAGGGGAGGGGAGGGGAGCGTGTCCGGGGGGAGGGGAGAGTGTCCCAGGGGGAGGGGAGGGGTGAGTGTCCCTGGGGGAGGGGAGGGGAGAGTGTCCGGGGGGAGGGGAGAGTGTCCGGGAGGAGGGGAGGGGAGGGGAGAGTGTCCCGGGGGGAGGGGAGGCGAGAGTGTCCCGGGGGGAGGGGAGGGGAGAATGTCTCGGGGGAGTGGAGAGTATCTCGGGCGGAGGGGAGAGTGTCTCGGGGGGAGGGGAGAGTGTCTCGGGGGGAGGGGAGAATGTCACGGGGAGATGGGACATTGTCTCAGATGGAGGGGAGTGTCTCGGGGAGAGGGGAGAGTGTCTCGGGGAAGGGGAGAGTGTCTCAGGGGGAGGGGAGAGTGTCTCGGGGGAAGGGGAGAGTGTCTCAGGGGGAGGGGAGAGTGTCTCGGGGGAGGGGAGAGTGTCTCAGGGGGAGGGGAGAGTGTCTCAGGGGGAGGGGAGAGTGCCTCGGGGGGAGGGGGAGAGTGTCTCGGGGGGAGGGGAGAGGAGAATGTCTCGGGGGGAGGGGAGGGGTCAGTGTCTCGGGGGGAGGGGAGGAGAGCGTGTCCCGGAGGCAGGGGGGAGTGTCCCGAGGGGAGGGGAGAGTGTCCCAGGGGGAGGGGAGGGGAGAGTGTCCCGAGGGGAGGGGAGAGTGTCCCGAGGGGAGTGGAGAGTGTTCCAGGGGGAGGGGAGGAAAGAGTGACCCGGGGGGAGGGGAGAGTGTCCCGGGGGCAGGGGAGAGTGTCCCGAGGTGGAGGGGTGAGTGTCCCGGGGGGAGGAGAGAGTGTCTCAGGGGGAGGGGAGAGTGTCCCAGGGTGAGGGGAGAGTCTCCCGGGGGGAGGGGAGGGGAGAGTGTACCGAGGGGAGGGGAGGGGAGAGTGTACCGAGGGGAGGGGAGGGGAGAGTGTCCCGAGGGGAGGGGAGGGGAGAGTGTCCCGGGGGGAGGGTAGGGGTGTGTGTCCTTAGGGGAGAGGACAGTGTGCCAGGGGGAGGGGAGGGGAGAGTGTCCCAGGGGGAGGGGAGAGTGTCCCGAGGGGAGGGGAGAGTGTCTCCGGTGGAGGGGAGAGTTACTCAGGTGGAGGGGAGAGTGTCTCATGCGGAGGGGAGTGTCTCAGGTGGAGGGGAGAGTGTCTTAGGGGGAGGGGAGTGTGTCTCAGCGGGAGGGGAGAGTGTCTCAGGGGGAGGGGAGAGTGTCTCGGGGGAGGGGAGGGGAGGGTGAGTGTCCCAGGTGGGAGGGGAGGGGAGGGTGAGTGTCCCGGGTGGAGGGGAAGGTGAGTGTCCCGTGGGTAGGGAAGGGGAGAGTGTCTCGGGGGGAGGGGAGGGGAGAGTGTCTCGGGGGGAGGAGAGGGGAGAGTGTTCCGGAGGGAGGGGAGGGGAGAGAGTCCCGGGGGGTGGGGAGGGGTGTGTGTCCCGGGGGGAGGGGAGGGGAGTGTGTCCCGGGGGGAGGGGAGGGGAGAGTGTCCGGAGGGGATGGGAGAGTGTCCCAGGGGGAGGGGAGGGGAGAGTGTCCCGAGGGGAGGGGAGAGTGTCCCGATGGGAGGGGAGTGTGTCCCAGGGGGAGAGGAGGGGAGAGTGTCCCGAGGGGAGGGGAGGGGAGAGTGTCCCGAGGGGAGGGGAGAGTGTCCCAGGGGGAGGGGAGGGGAGAGTGTCCCAGGGGGAGGGGAGGGGAGAGTGTCCCGGGGAGGGGAGGGCAGAGTGTCCGGGGGGAGGGGAGGGGAGAGTGTCTGAGGGGAGGGGAGAGTGTCCCGAGGGGAGGGGAGGGGAGAGTGTCCCGGGGGAAGGGGAGGGGAATGTGTCCCGGGGGGAGGGGAGGGGATGGGAGAGTGTCCCAGGGGGAGGGGAGAGTGTCCCGTGGGGAGGGGAGGGGAGAGTGTCCCAGTGGGAGGGGAGGGGAGAGTTCTCCAGGGGGAGGGTGAGGTGTGAGTGTCCCAGGATGAGGGGAGGGGTGAGTGTCCCCGGGGGGGAGGGGAGAGTGTCCCGAGGCGAGGGGAGAGTGTCCCAGGGGGAGGGGAGGGGTGTGTGTCCCGGGGGGAGGGTAGAGTGTCCCGGGGGGAGGGGAGAGTGTCCCAGGGGGAGGGGAGGGGTGAGTGTCCCGGGTGGGAGGGGAGGGGAGGGGAGGGTGAGTGTCCCGAGGGGAGGGGAGGGGAGGGGAAGGTGAGTGTCCCGGGGTGAGGGCAGGGGAGAGTGTCCCGGGGGAGGGGAGGGGTGTGTGTCCCGGGGGGAGGGTAGAATGTCCCGGGGGGGAGGGGAGGGGAGAGTGTCCCAGGGGGAGGGGAGGGGTGAGTGTCCCAGGTGGGAGGGGAGGGGAGGGGAGGGTGAGTGTCCCGAGGGGAGGGGAGGGGAGGGGAAGGTGAGTGTCCCGAGGGGAGGGGAGGGTGAGTGTCGCGGGGGGAGAGGGGAGGGGAGGGTGAGTGTCCCGAGGGGAGGGGAGGGTGAGTGTCCCGGGGGGGGGGGGGAAGAGTGTCCCGAGGGGAGGGGAGAGTGTCCCAGGGGGAGGGGAGGGGAGAGTGTCCCGGGGGGAGGGGAGGGGAGAGAGTCCGGGGGGATGGGCGGGGAGGGGAGGGTGAGTGTCCCGGGGGAGGGGAGGGGAGGGTGAGTGTCCGGGGGGAGGGGAGGGGAGAGTGTCTGAGGGGAGGGGAGAGTGTCCCGAGGGGAGGGGAGGGGAGAGTGTCCCGGGGGAAGGGGAGGGGGAATGTGTCCCCGGGGGGAGGGGAGGGGATTGGAGAGTGTCCCCGGGGAGGAGAGAGTGTCCCGGGGGGAGGGGAGAGTGTCTCCGGTGGAGGGGAGAGTTACTCAGGTGGAGGGGAGAGTGTCTCATGCGGAGGGGAGTGTCTCAGGGGGAGGGGAGAGTGTCTCAGGGGGAGGGGAGTGTGTCTCAGTGTGAGGGGAGAGTGTCTCAGGGGGAGGGAAGAGTGTCTCGGGGGAGGGGAGAGTGTCTCGGGGGGAGGGGAGGGGAGAGTGTCTCAGGGGGAAGGGAGGGGAGAGTGTCTCGGGGGGAGGGAAGGGGAGAGTGTCTCGGGGGGAGGGGAGGGGAGAGTGTCTCGGGGGGAGGAGTGGGGAGAGTGTCCCGGAGGGAGGGGAGGGGAGAGAGTCCCGGGGGGAGGGGAGGGTAGAGTGTCCCCAGGGGGAGGGGAGGGGAGAGTGTCCCGAGGGGAGGGGAGGGGAGAGTGTCCCGAGGGGAGGGGAGAGTGTCCCAGGGGGAGGGGAGGGGAGAGTGTCCCAGGGGGAGGGGAGGGGAGAGTGTCCCGGGGGGAGGGGAGGGGAGAGTGTCTGATGGGAGGGGAGTGGAGAGTGTCCCGGGGGAAGGGGAGGGGGAATGTGTCCCGGGGGGAGGGGAGGGGATGGGAGAGTGTCCCAGGGGGAGGGGAGAGTGTCCCAGGGGGAGGGGAGGGGACGGGAGAGTGTCCCGCGGGGAGGGGAGAGTGTCCCCGGGGGGAGGGGAGGGGAGAGTGTCCCGGGGGGAGGGGAGGGGAGAGTGTTTCAGAAGGGAGGGGAGGGGAGAGTGTCCCAGGGGGAGGGGAGAGTGTCCCCGAAGGGAGGGGAGGGGAGAGTGTCCCAGGGGTGGGGAGAGTGTCCCGGGGGGAGGGGAGAGTGTACCGGGGGGAGGGGAAAGGAGAGTGTCCCAGGGGGAGGGGAGGGGAGAGTGTCCCAGGGGAGGGGAGGGGAGAGTGTCCCGAGGGGAGGGGAGAGGAGAGTGTCCCGAGGGGAGGGGAGAGTGTCCCAGGGGGAGGGGAGGGGAGAGTGTCCCAGGGGGAGGGGAGGGGAGAGTGTCCCGGGGGGAGGGGAGGGGAGAGTGTCTGAGGGGAGGGGAGTGGAGAGTGTCCCGGGGAAAGGGGAGGGGTGTGTGTCCCGGGGGGAGGGTAGAATGTCCCGGGGGGAGGGGAGAGTGTCCCAGGGGGAGGGGAGGGGTGAGTGTCCCGGGTGGGAGGGGAGGGGAGGGGAGGGTGAGTGTCCCGAGGGGAGGGGAGGGGAGGGGAAGGTGAGTGTCCCGAGGTGAGGGGAGGGTGAGTGTCCCGGTGGGGGGGGGAAGAGTGTCCCGAGGGGAGGTGAGAGTGTCCCAGGGGGAGGGGAGGGGAGAGTGTCCCGGGGGGAGGGGAGGGGAGAGAGTCCGGGGGGAGGGGCGGGGAGGGGAGGGTGAGTGTCCCGGGGGAGGGGAGGGGAGGGTGAGTGTCCGGGAGGAGGGGAGGGGAGAGTGTCTGAGGGGAGGGGAGAGTGTCCCGAGGGGAGGGGAGGGGAGAGTGTCCCGGGGGAAGGGGAGGGGAATGTGTCCCGGGGGGAGGGGAGGGGATGGGAGAGTGTCCCAGGGGGAGGGGAGAGTGTCCCGGGGGGAGGGGAGAATGTCTCCGGTGGAGGGGAGAGTTACTCAGGTGGAGGGGAGAGTGTCTCATGCGGAGGGGAGTGTCTCAGGTGGAGGGGAGAGTGTCTTAGGGGGAGGGGAGTGTGTCTCCGGTGGAGGGGAGAGTTACTCAGGTGGAGGGGAGAGTGTCTCATGCGGAGGGGAGTGTCTCAGGTGGAGGGGAGAGTGTCCCGGGGGGAGGGGAGTGTGTCTCCGGTGGAGGGGAGAGTTACTCAGGTGGAGGGGAGAGTGTCTCATGCGGAGGGGAGTGTCTCAGGTGGAGGGGAGAGTGTCTTAGGGGGAGGGGAGTGTGTCTCAGCGGGAGGGGAGAGTGTCTCAGGGGGAGGGGAGAGTGTCTCGGTGGAGGGGAGGGGAGGGTGAGTGTCCCAGGTGGGAGGGGAGGGGAGGGTGAGTGTCCCGGGTGGAGGGGAAGGTGAGTGTCCCGTGGGGAGGGAAGGGGAGAGTGTCTCGGGGGGAGGGGAGGGGAGAGTGTCTCGGGGGGAGGAGAGGGGAGAGTGTTCCGGAGGGAGGGGAGGGGAGAGAGTCCCGGGGGGTGGGGAGGGGTGTGTGTCCCGGGGGGAGGGGAGGGGAGTGTGTCCCGGGGGGAGGGGAGGGGAGAGTGTCCTGAGGGGATGGGAGAGTGTCCCAGGGGGAGGGGAGGGGAGAGTGTCCCGAGGGGAGGGGAGAGTGTCCCGATGGGAGGGGAGTGTGTCTCAGGGGGAGAGGAGGGGAGAGTGTCCCGAGGGGAGGGGAGGGGAGAGTGTCCCGAGGGGAGGGGAGAGTGTCCCAGGGGGAGGGGAGGGGAGAGTGTCCCAGGGGGAGGGGAGGGGAGAGTGTCCCGGGGGGAGGGGAGGGCAGAGTGTCCGGTGGGAGGGGAGGGGAGAGTGTCTGAGGGGAGGGGAGAGTGTCCCGAGGGGAGGGGAGGGGAGAGTGTCCCGGGGGAAGGGGAGGGGAATGTGTCCCGGGGGGAGGGGAGGGGATGGGAGAGTGTCCCAGGGGGAGGGGAGAGTGTCCCGGGGGGAGGGGAGGGGAGAGTGTCCCAGTGGGAGGGGAGGGGAGAGTTCTCCAGGGGGAGGTGAGGTGTGAGTGTCCCAGGATGAGGGGAGGGGTGAGTGTCCCGGGGGGAGGGGAGAGTGTCCCGAGGCGAGGGGAGAGTGTCCCAGGGGGAGGGGAGGGGTGTGTGTCCCGGGGGGAGGGTAGAGTGTCCCGGGGGGAGGGGAGAGTGTCCCAGGGGGAGGGGAGGGGTGAGTGTCCCGGGTGGGAGGGGAGGGGAGGGGAGGGTGAGTGTCCCGAGGGGAGGGGAGGGGAGGGGAAGGTGTGTGTCCCGGGGTGAGGGCAGGGGAGAGTGTCCCGGGGAGGGGAAGGTGAGTGTCCCGAGGGGAGGGGAGGGTGAGTGTCCCGAGGGGAGGGGAGGGTGAGTGTCCCGGGGGGGGGGGAAGAGTGTCCCGAGGGGAGGGGAGTGTGTCCCAGGGGGAGGGGAGGGGAGAGAGTCCGGGGGGAGGGGCGGGGAGGGGAGGGTGAGTGTCCCGGGGGAGGGGAGGGGAGGGTGAATGTCCGGGGGGAGGGGAGGGGAGAGTGTCTGAGGGGAGGGGAGAGTGTCCCGAGGGGAGGGGAGGGGAGAGTGTCCCGGGGGAAGGGGAGGGGAATGTGTCCCGGGGGGAGGGGAGGGGATGGGAGAGTGTCCCAGGGGGAGGGGAGAGTGTCCCGGGGGGAGGGGAGAGTGTCTCCGGTGGAGGGGAGAGTTACTCAGGTGGAGGGGAGAGTGTCTCATGCGGAGGGGAGTGTCTCAGGGGGAGGGGAGAGTGTCTCAGGGGGAGGGGAGTGTGTCTCAGTGTGAGGGGAGAGTGTCTCAGGGGGAGGGAAGAGTGTCTCGGGGGAGGGGAGAGTGTCTCGGGGGGAGGGGAGGGGAGAGTGTCTCAGGGGGAAGGGAGGGGAGAGTGTCTCGGGGGGAGGGAAGGGGAGAGTGTCTCGGGGGGAGGGGAGGGAAGAGTGTCTCGGGGGGAGGGGAGAGTGTCCCGGGGGAGGGGGAGGGGAGAGTGTCCCGGGGGGAGGGGAGGGGAGAGTGTCAGAAGGGAGGGGAGGGGAGAGTGTCCCAGGGGGAGGGGAGAGTGTCCCGAAGGGAGGGGAGGGGAGAGTGTCCCAGGGGGAGGGGAGAGTGTCCCGAAGGGAGGGGAGGGGAGAGTGTCCCAGGGGTGGGGAGAGTGTCCCGGGGGGAGGGGAGAGTGTACCGGGGGGAGGGGAAAGGAGAGTGTCCCAGGGGGAGGGGAGGGGAGAGTGTCCCAGGGGGAGGGGAGGGGAGAGTGTCCCGAGGGGAGGGGAGGGGAGAGTGTCCCGAGGGGAGGGGAGAGTGTCCCAGGGGGAGGGGAGGGAGAGTGTCCCAGGGGGAGGGGAGGGGAGAGTGTCCCGGGGGGAGGGGAGGGGAGAGTGTCTGAGGGGAGGGGAGTGGAGAGTGTCCCGGGGGAAGGGGAGGGGAATGTGTCCCGGGGGAGGGGAGGGGTGTGTGTCCCGGGGGGAGGGTAGAATGTCCCGGGGGAGGGGAGAGTGTCCCATGGGGAGGGGAGGGGTGAGTGTCCCGGGTGGGAGGGGAGGGGAGGGGAGGGTGAGTGTCCCGAGGGGAGGGGAGGGGAGGGGAAGGTGAGTGTCCCGAGGGGAGGGGAGGGTGAGTGTCGCGGGGGGAGAGGGGAGGGGAGGGTGAGTGTCCCGAGGGGAGGGGAGGGTGAGTGTCCCGGTGGGGGGGGGGAAGAGTGTCCCGAGGGGAGGGGAGAGTGTCCCAGGGGGAGGGGAGGGGAGAGTGTCCCGGGGGGAGGGGAGGGGAGAGAGTCCGGGGGGAGGGGCGGGGAGGGGAGGGTGAGTGTCCCGGGGGAGGGGAGGGGAGGGTGAGTGTCCGGGGGGAGGGGAGGGGAGAGTGTCTGAGGGGAGGGGAGAGTGTTCCGAGGGGAGGGGAGGGGAGAGTGTCCCGGGGGAAGGGGAGTGGAATGTGTCCCGGGGGGAGGGGAGGGGATGGGAGAGTGTCCCAGGGGGAGGGGAGAGTGTCCCGGGGGGAGGGGAGAATGTCTCCGGTGGAGGGGAGAGTTACTCAGGTGGAGGGGAGAGTGTCTCATGCGGAGGGGAGTGTCTCAGGGGGAGGGGAGTGTGTCTCAGTGTGAGGGGAGAGTGTCTCAGGGGGAGGGAAGAGTGTCTCGGGGGAGGGGAGAGTGTCTCGGGGGGAGGGGAGGGGAGAGTGTCTCAGGGGGAAGGGAGGGGAGAGTGTCTCGGGGGGAGGGAAGGGGAGAGTGTCTCGGGGGGAGGGGAGGGGGAGAGTGTCTCGGGGGGAGGAGTGGGGAGAGTGTCCCGGAGGGAGGGGAGGGGAGAGAGTCCCGGGGGGAGGGGAGGGTAGAGTGTCCCAGGGGGAGGGGAGGGGAGAGTGTCCCGAGGGGAGGGGAGGGGAGAGTGTCCAGAGGGGAGGGGAGAGTGTCCCAGGGGGAGGGGAGGGGAGAGTGTCCCAGGGGGAGGGGAGGGGAGAGTGTCCCGGGGGGAGGGGAGGGGAGAGTGTCTGATGGGAGGGGAGTGGAGAGTGTCCCGGGGGAAGGGGAGGGGAATGTGTCCCGGGGGGAGGGGAGGGGATGGTTCAGTGTCCCAGGGGGAGGGGAGAGTGTCCCAGGGGGAGGGGAGGGGACGGGAGAGTGTCCCGCGGGGAGGGGAGAGTGTCCCGGGGGAGGGGAGGGGAGAGTGTCCCGGGGGGAGGGGAGGGGAGAGTGTTCAGAAGGGAGGGGAGGGGAGAGTGTCCCAGGGGGAGGGGAGAGTGTCCCGAAGGGAGGGGAGGGGAGAGTGTCCCAGGGGTGGGGAGAGTGTCCCGGGGGAGGGGAGAGTGTACCGGGGGGATGGGAAAGGAGAGTGTCCCAGGGGGAGGGGAGGGGAGAGTGTCCCAGGGGGAGGGGAGGGGAGAGTGTCCCGAGGGGAGGGGAGGGGAGAGTGTCCCGAGGGGAGGGGAGAGTGTCCCAGGGGGAGGGGAGGGGAGAGTGTC
Organism: Pristiophorus japonicus; assembly: GCF_044704955.1. Taxonomy (NCBI): domain Eukaryota; kingdom Metazoa; phylum Chordata; class Chondrichthyes; family Pristiophoridae; genus Pristiophorus; species Pristiophorus japonicus. The sequence goes on from NW_027252764.1 coordinate 12,519, forward strand.
CCAGGGGGAGGGGAGGGGAGAGTGTCCCGGGGGGAGGGGAGGGGAGAGTGTCTGAGGGGAGGGGAGTGGAGAGTGTCCCGGGGGAAGGGGAGGGGAATGTGTCCCGGGGGGAGGGGAGGGGATGGGAGAGTGTCCGAGGGGGAGGGGAGAGTGTCCCAGGGGGAGGGGAGGGGATGGGAGAGTGTCCGAGGGGGAGGGGAGAGTGTCCCAGGGGGAGGGGAGGGGACGGGAGAGTGTCCCGCGGGGAGGGGAGAGTGTCCCGGGGGAGGGGAGGGGAGAGTGTCCCGGGGGGAGGGGAGAGTGTTCAGAAGGGAGGGGAGGGGAGAGTGTCCCAGGGGGAGGGGAGAGTGTCCCGAAGGGAGGGGAGGGGAGAGTGTCCCAGGGGTGGGGAGAGTGTCCCGGGGGGAGGGGAGAGTGTCCCGGGGGGCAGGGGAAAGGAGAGTGTCCCAGGGGGAGGGGAGGGGTGAGTGTCCCAGGATGAGGGGAGGGGTGAGTGTCCCGGGGGGAGGGGAGAGTGTCCCGGGCGGAGGGTAAAGTGTCCCGAGGCGAGGGGAGAGTGTCCCAGGGGGAGGAGAGGGCCGAGTGTCCCAGGGGGAGGGGAGGGGAGAGTGTCCCCGGGGGAGGGAAGAAGAGAGTGTCCCGGGGGGAGGGGAAGGGAAAGTGTCCCGGGGGGAGGGTAGAGTATCCCGGGGGGAGGGGAGGGGAGAGTGTCCCGGGGGGAGGGGAGGGGTGAGTGTCCCGGGTGGGAGGGGAGGAGGGGAGGGGAGGGGAGGGTGAGTGTCCCGAGGGGAGGGGAGGGGAGGGGAGGGTGAGTGTCCCGAGGGGAGGGGAGGGTGAGTGACGCGGGGGGAGAGGGGAGGGGAGGGTGAGTGTCCCGAGGGGAGGGGAGGGTGAGTGTCCCGGGGGGAGGGGAGAGTGTCCCGAGGGGAGGGGAGGGGAGAGAGGCCGGGGGGGGAGGGGCGGTGAGGGGAGGGTGAGTGTCCCGGGGGAAGGGGAGGGGAGGGTGAGTGTCCCGGGTGGAGGGGAGTGTGTCCCGAGGGGAGGGGAGAGTGTCCCAGGTGGAGGGGAAGGTGAGTGTCCCGGGGGAGGGGAGTGTGTCCCGAGGGGAGGGGAGAGTGTCCCAGGGGGAGGGGAGGGGAGAGTGTCCCCGGGGGAGGGGAAGGGAGAGTGTCCCGGGGGGAGGGGAGGGGAGAGAGTCCGGGGGGGAGGGGAGAGTGTCCCGAGGGGAGGAGAGGGGAGGGGAGAGTGTCCCGAGGGGAGGGGAGGAGAGGGGAGATTGTCCCGGGGGCAGGGGAGGGGAGGGGAGAGTGTCCCGGGGGGAGGGGAGGGGAGAGTGCCCGTGGGGGAGGGGAGAGTGTCCCGAGGGGAGAGGAGGGGAGATGAGAGTGTCTCGGGGGAGGGGAGAGTGTCCTGAGGGGAGGGGAGGGTGCGTGTCCCGGGGGGAGAGGAGAGGAGAGGGGAGGAGAGGGGAGGTTGAGTGTCCCGGGGGGAGGGGAGGAGAGGGGAGAGTGTCCCGAGGGGAGGGGAGGGGAGGGGAGGGGAGTGTGTCCCGGGGGCAGGGGAGGGGAGGGGAGAGTGTCCAGCGGGGAGGGGAGGGGAGGGGAGAGTGTCCGGGGGGAGGGGAGGAGAGAGTGCCCGTGGGGGAGGGGAGAGTGTCCCGAGGGGAGGGGAGGGGAGATGAGAGTGTCTCGGGGGAGGGGAGAGTGTCCTGAGGGGAGGGGAGGGTGCGTGACCCGGGGGGAGAGGAGAGGAGAGGGGAGGGGAGGGGAGGTTGAGTGTCCCGGGGGGAGGGGAGGGGAGGGTGAGTGTCCCGAGGGGAGGGGAGGGGAGGGGAGGGTGAGTGTCCCGAGGGGAGGGGTGGGTGAGAGTCCCGGGGGGAGGGGAGGGGAGCGCAAGTGTCCCGGGGGGGAGGGGAAGGTGAGTGTCCCAGGTGGAGGGGAAGGTGAGTGTCCCGGGGGAGGGGAGTGTGTCCCGAGGGGAGGGGAGAGTGTCCCAGGGGGAGGGGAGGGGAGAGTGTCCCAGGGGGAGGGGAGGGGTGAGTGTCCCAGGGGGAGGGGAGGGTGAGTGTCCCGAGGGGAGGGGAGGGTGTGTGTCCCGGGGGCGGGGGGGAAGAGTGTCCCGAGGGGAGGGGAGAGTGTCCCGGGGGGAGGGGAGGGGAGAGAGTCCGGGGGGAGGGGCCGGGAGGGGAGGGTGAGTGTCCCGGGGGAGGGGAGGGGAGTGTGAGTGTCCGGGGGGAGGGGAGGGGAGAGTGTCTGAGGGGAGGGGAGAGTGTCCCGGGGGAAGGGGAGGGGAATGTGTCCCGGGGGGAGGGGAGGGGATGGGAGAGTGTCCCAGGGGGAGGGGAGAGTGTCCCGGGGGGAGGGGAGAGTGTCTCCGGTGGAGGGGAGAGTTACTCAGGTGGAGGGGAGAGTGTCTCATGCGGAGGGGAGTGTCTCAGGGGGAGGGGAGTGTGTCTCAGTGTGAGGGGAGAGTGTCTCAGGGGGAGGGAAGAGTGTCTCGGGGGAGGGGAGAGTGTCTCGGGGGGAGGGGAGGGGAGAGTGTCTCAGGGGGAAGGCAGGGGAGAGTGTCTCGGGGGGAGGGAAGGGGAGAGTGTCTCGGGGGGAGGGGAGGGGAGAGTGTCTCGGGGGGAGGAGTGGGGAGAGTGTCCCGGAGGGAGGGGAGGGGAGAGAGTCCCGGGGGGAGGGGAGGGTAGAGTGTCCCAGGGTGAGGGGAGGGGAGAGTGTCCCGAGGGGAGGGGAGGGGAGAGTGTCCCGAGGGGAGGGGAGAGTGTCCCAGGGGGAGGGGAGGGGAGAGTGTCCCAGGGGGAGGGGAGGGGAGAGTGTCCCGGGGGGAGGGGAGAGTGTCCCGAGGGGAGGGGAGGGGAGAGTGTCCCGAGGGGAGGGGAGAGTGTCCCAGGGGGAGGGGAGGGCAGAGTGTCCGGGGGGAGGGGAGGGGAGAGTGTCCCGGGGGGAGAGGAGAGTGTCCCGAGGGGAGGGGAGTGGAGAGTGTCCCGGGGGAAGGGGAGGGGAATGTGTCCCGGGGGGAGGGGAGGGGATGGGAGAGTGTCCCAGGGGGAGGGGAGAGTGTCCCAGGGGGAGGGGAGGGGACGGGAGAGTGTCCCGCGGGGACGGGAGAGTGTCCCGGGGGAGGGGAGGGGAGAGTGTCCCGGGGGGAGGGGAGGGGAGAGTGTTCAGAAGGGAGGGGAGGGGAGAGTGTCCCAGGGGGAGGGGAGAGTGTCCCGAAGGGAGGGGAGGGGAGAGTGTCCCAGGGGTGGGGAGAGTGTCCCGGGGGGAGGGGAGAGTGTACCGGGGGGAGGGGAAAGGAGAGTGTCCCAGGGGGAGGGGAGAGGAGAGTGTCCCAGGGGGAGGGGAGGGGAGAGTGTCCCGAGGGGAGGGGAGGGGAGAGTGTCCCGAGGGGAGGGGAGAGTGTCCCAGGGGGAGGGGAGGGGAGAGTGTCCCAGGGGGAGGGGAGGGGAGAGTGTCCCGGGGGGAGGGGAGGGGAGAGTGTCTGAGGGGAGGGGAGTGGAGAGTGTCCCGGGGGAAGGGGAGGGGAATGTGTCCCGGGGGAGGGGAGGGGTGTGTGTCCCGGGGGGAGGGTAGAATGTCCCGGGGGGAGGGGAGAGTGTCCCCAGGGGGAGGGGAGGGGTGAGTGTCCCGGGTGGGAGGGGAGGGGAGGGGAGGGTGAGTGTCCCGGGGGGAGGGGAGGGGAGAGTGTCCCGAGGGGAGTGGAGAGTTTCCCGGGGGGAGGGGAGGGGAGAGTGTCCCGGGAGGAAGGGAGACTGTCCCGGGGGGAGGGGAGAGTGTCTCCGCGGGTAGGGGAGTGTGTCCCGAGGAGAGGGGAGGGGAGAGTGTCCCGAGGGGAGGGGAGAGTGTCCCGGGGGGAGGGGAGAGTGTCTCCGCGGGTAGGGGAATGTGGCGGGGAGGGGAGGGTGAGTGTCCCGGGGGAGGGGAGGGGAGGGTGAGTGTCCGGGGGGAGGGGAGGGGAGAGTGTCTGAGGGGAGGGGAGAGTGTCCCGAGGGGAGGGGAGGGGAGAGTGTCCCGGGGGAAGGGGAGGGGAATGTGTCCCGGGGGGAGGGGAGGGGATGGGAGAGTGTCCCAGGGGGAGGGGAGAGTGTCCCGGGGGGAGGGGAGAATGTCTCCGGTGGAGGGGAGAGTTACTCAGGTGGAGGGGAGAGTGTCTCATGCGGAGGGGAGTGTCTCAGGGGGAGGGTAGAGTGTCTCAGGGGGAGGGGAGTATGTCTCAGTGTGAGGGGAGAGTGTCTCAGGGGGAGGGAAGAGTGTCTCGGGGGAGGGGAGAGTGTCTCGGGGGGAGGGGAGGGGAGAGTGTCTCAGGGGGAAGGGAGGGGAGAGTGTCTCGGTGGGAGGGAAGGGGAGAGTGTCTCGGGGGGAGGGGAGGGGAGAGTGTCTCGGGGGGAGGAGTGGGGAGAGTGTCCCGGAGGGAGGGGAGGGGAGAGAGTCCCGGGGGGAGGGGAGGGTAGAGTGTCCCAGGGGGAGGGGAGGGGAGAGTGTCCCGAGGGGAGGGGAGGGGAGAGTGTCCCGAGGGGAGGGGAGAGTGTCCCAGGGGGAGGGGAGGGGAGAGTGTCCCAGGGGGAGGGGAGGGGAGAGTGTCCCGGGGGGAGGGGAGGGGAGAGTGTCTGATGGGAGGGGAGTGGAGAGTGTCCCGGAGGAAGGGGAGGGGAATGTGTCCCGGGGGGAGGGGAGGGGATGGTAGAGTGTCCCAGGGGGAGGGGAGAGTGTCCCAGGGGGAGGGGAGGGGACGGGAGAGTGTCCCGCGGGGAGGGGAGAGTGTCCCGGGGGAGGGGAGGGGAGAGTGTCCCGGGGGGAGGGGAGGGGAGAGTGTTCAGAAGGGAGGGGAGGGGAGAGTGTCCCAGGGGGAGGGGAGAGTGTCCCGAAGGGAGGGGAGGGGAGAGTGTCCCGAGGGGAGGGGAGGGGAGAGTGTCCCGAGGGGAGGGGAGAGTGTCCCAGGGGGAGGGGAGGGGAGAGTGTCCCAGGGGGAGGGGAGGGGAGAGTGTCCCGGGGGGAGGGGAGGGGAGAGTGTCTGAGGGGAGGGGAGTGGAGAGTGTCCCGGGGGAAGGGGAGGGGAATGTGTCCCGGGGGGAGGGGAGGGGATGGGAGAGTGTCCGAGGGGGAGGGGAGAGTGTCCCAGGGGGAGGGGAGGGGACGGGAGAGTGTCCCGCGGGGAGGGGAGAGTGTCCCGGGGGAGGGGAGGGGAGAGTGTCCCGGGGGGAGGGGAGGGGAGATTGTTCAGAAGGGAGGGGAGGGGAGAGTGTCCCAGGGGGAGGGGAGAGTGTCCCGAAGGGAGGGGAGGGGAGAGTGTCCCAGGGGTGGGGAGAGTGTCCCGGGGGGAGGGGAGAGTGTCCCGGGGGGCAGGGGAAAGGAGAGTGTCCCAGGGGGAGGGGAGGGGTGAGTGTCCCAGGATGAGGGGAGGGGTGAGTGTCCCGGGGGGAGGGGAGAGTGTCCCGGGCGGAGGGTAAAGTGTCCCGAGGCGAGGGGAGAGTGTCCCAGGGGGAGGAGAGGGCCGAGTGTCCCAGGGGGAGGGGAGGGGAGAGTGTCCCCGGGGGAGGGAAGATGAGAGTGTCCCGGGGGAGGGGAAGGGAGAGTGTCCCGGGGGGAGGGGGGGGGTTTGTGTCCCGGGGGGAGGGTAGAGTATCCCGGGGGGAGGGGAGGGGAGAGTGTCCCGGGGGGAGGGGAGGGGTGAGTGTCCCGGGTGGGAGGGGAGGGGAGGGGAGGGTGAGTGTCCCGAGGGGAGGGGAGGGGAGGGGAGGGTGAGTGTCCCGAGGGGAGGGGAGGGTGAGTGACGCGGGGGGAGAGGGGAGGGGAGGGTGAGTGTCCCGGGTGGAGGGGAAGGTGAGTGTCCCGGGGGAGGGGAGTGTGTCCCGAGGGGAGGGGAGAGTGTCCCAAGGGGAGGGGAGGGGAGAGTTTCCCCGGGGGAGGGGAAGGGAGAGTGTCCCGGGGGGAGGGGAGGGTAGAGAGTCCGGGGGGAGGGGAGAGTGTCCCGAGGGGAGGAGAGGGGAGGGGAGAGTGTCCCGAGGGGAGGGGAGGAGAGGGGAGATTGTCCCGGGGGCAGGGGAGGGGAGGGGAGAGTGTCTCGGGGGGAGGGGAGGGGAGAGTGCCCGTGGGGGAGGAGAGAGTGTCCCGAGGGGAGAGGAGGGGAGATGAGAGTGTCTCGGGGGAGGGGAGAGTGTCCTGAGGGGAGGGGAGGGTGGGTGTCCCGGGGGGAGAGGAGAGGAGAGGGGAGGGGAGGGGAGGTTGAGTGTCCCGGGGGGAGGGGAGGAGAGGGGAGAGTGTCCCGAGGGGAGGGGAGGGGAGGGGAGGGGAGTTTGTCCCGGGGGCAGGGGAGGGGAGGGGAGAGTGTCCAGCGGGGAGGGGAGGGGAGGGGAGAGTGTCCGGGGGGAGGGGAGGAGAGAGTGCCCGTGGGGAGGGGAGGGGAGATGAGAGTGTCTCGGGGGAGGGGAGAGTGTCCTGAGGGGAGGGGAGGGTGCGTGACCCGGGGGGAGAGGAGAGGAGAGGGGAGGGGAGGGGAGGTTGAGTGTCCCGGGGGGAGGGGAGGGGAGGGTGAGTGTCCCGAGGGGAGGGTAGTGTGTGTGTCCCGGGGGGAGAGGGGAGGGGAGGGGAGGGTGAGTGTCCCGAGGGGAGGGGAGGGTGAGAGTCCCGGGGGGAGGGGAGGGGAGCGCAAGTGTCCCGGGGGGAGGGGTGGGTGAGTGTCCCAGGTGGAGGGGAAGGTGAGTGTCCCGGGGGAGGGGAGTGTGTCCCGAGGGGAGGGGAGAGTGTCCCAGGGGAAGGGGAGGGGAGAGTGTCCCAGGGGGACGGGAGGGGTGAGTGTCCCAGGATGAGGGGAGGGGAGAGTGTCCCGGGCGGAGGGTAAAGTGTCCCGAGGCGAGGGGAGAGTGTCCCAGGGGGAGGGTAAAGTGTCCCGAGGCGAGGGGAGAGTGTCCCGGGCGGAGGGTAAAGTGTCCCGAGGCGAGGGGAGAGTGTCCCAGGGGGAGGAGAGGGCCGAGTGTCCCAGGGGGAGGGGACGGGAGAGTGTTCCGGGCGGAGGGTAAATTGTCCCGAGGCGAGGGGAGAGTGTCCCGGGGGGAGGGGAGGGCCGAGTGTCCCACGGGGAGGGGAAGGGAGAGTGTACCCGGGGGAGGGGAGGGGTGTGTGTCCCGGGGGGAGGGTAGAGTGTCCCGGGGGGAGGGGAGGGGAGAGTGTCCCGGGGGGAGGCGAGGGGTGAGTGTCCCGGGTGGCAGGGGAGGGGAGGGGGAGGGTGAGTGTCCCGAGGGGAGGGGAGGGGAGGGGAGGGGAGGGTGAGTGTCCCGAGGGGAGGGGAGGGTGAGTGACGCGGTGGGAGAGGGGAGGGGAGGGTGAGTGTCCCGAGGGGAGGGGAGGGTGAGTGTCCCGGGGGGAGGGGAGAGTGTCCCGAGGGGAGGGGAGAGTGTCCCAGGGGAAGGGGAGGGGAGAGTGTCCCGGGGGGAGGGGAGAGTGTCGCGAGGGGAGGGGTGAGTGTCCCAGGGGGAGGGGAGGGGAGAGTGTCCCCGGGGGAGGGGAGGGGAGAGTGTCCCGGGGGGAGGGGAGGGGAGAGAGTCCGGGGGGGAGGGGAGAGTGTCCCGAGGGGAGGAGAGGGGAGGGGAGAGTGTCCCGAGGGGAGGGGAGGAGAGGGGAGATTGTCCCGGGGGCAGGGGAGGGGAGGGGAGAGTGTCCCGGCGGGAGGGGAGGGGAGAGTGCTCTTGGGGGAGGTGAGAGTGTCCCGAGGGGAGGGGAGGGGAGATGAAAGTGTCTCGGGGGAGGGGAGAGTGTCCTGAGGGGAGGGGAGGGTGCGTGTCCCGGGGGGAGAGGAGAGGAGAGGGGAGGGGAGGGGAGGTTGAGTGTCCCGGGGGGAGGGGAGGAGAGGGGAGAGTGTCCCAGGTGGAGGGGAGAGTGTCCCAGGGGGAGAGGAGGGGACGGGAGAGTGTCCCGCGGGGAGGGGAGAGTGTCCCGGGGGAGGGGAGGGGAGAGTGTCCCGGGGGGAGGGGAGGGGAGAGTGTTCAGAAGGGAGGGGAGGGGAGAGTGTCCCAGGGGGAGGGGAGAGTGTCCCGAAGGGAGTGGAGGGGAGAGTGTCCCAGGGGTGGGGAGAGTGTCCCGGGGTGGAGGGGAGAGTGTACCGGGGGGGAGTGTCCCAGGGGGAGGGGAGGGGAGAGTGTCCCAGGGGAAGGGGAGGGGAGAGTGTCCCGAGGGGAGGGGAGGGGAGAGTGTCTGAGGGGAGGGGAGTGGAGAGTGTCCCGGGGGAAGGGGAGGGGAATGTGTCCCGGGGGAGGGGAGGGGATGGGAGAGTGTCCCAGGGGGAGGGGAGAGTGTCCCAGGGGGAGGGGAGGGGACGGGGGAGTGTCCCGCGGGGAGGGGAGAGTGTCCCGGGGGAGGGGAGGGAGAGTGTCCCGGGGGGAGGGGAGGGGAGAGTGTTCAGAAGGGAGGGGAGGGGAGAGTGTCCCAGGGGGAGGGGAGAGTGTCCCGAAGGGAGGGGAGGGGAGAGTGTCCCAGGGGTGGGGAGAGTGTCCCGGGTGGAGGGGAGAGTGTACCGGGGGGAGGGGAAAGGGAGAGTGTCCCAGGGGAGGGGAGGGAGAGGTGTCCCAGGGAGAGTGTCCCAGGGGGAGGGGAGGGGAGAGTGTCCCGAGGGGAGGGGAGGGGAGAGTGTCTGAGGGGAGGGGAGTGGAGAGTGTCCCGGGGGAAGGGGAGGGGAATGTGTCCCGGGGGGAGGGGAGGGGATGGGAGAGTGTCCCAGGGGGAGGGGAGAGTGTCCCAGGGGGAGGGGAGGGGACGGGGGAGTGTCCCGCGGGGAGGGGAGAGTGTCCCGGGGGAGGGGAGGGGAGAGTGTCCCGGGGGGAGGGGAGGGGAGAGTGTTCAGAAGGGAGGGGAGGGGAGAGTGTCCCAGGGGGAGGGGAGAGTGTCCCGAAGGGAGGGGAGGGGAGAGTGTCCCAGGG